>NC_025701.1:1249232-1258627 GCF_000633955.1 Camelina sativa | reverse complement strand
GCGGTTATGGTGATTTGGATATCGGTGGTTGTTTTGCTCGCGTTTTTTGGGAAATCGAGAAGAGTTTTGGTTGTTGAAGCTCGCAAGATTACAAGAGAAGTGTTTGGATTTGTCTTTAAGGTTCTTTTGAAAGAAGGCAATGCTGTTGCTGCTGTTTGTGCTGTTTTGGGTTATTTTATTCTTATCAGAAAAGATTTTGATTCGATTTAGGGTTTTTTTAGTTTGTGATTTTGGGATTTTTTTTTTTTTTTTGTTTCTTTGGATTAGGGTGTTTTTTTTTTTTCTTTTTAATCTGGAAAACTTGATGATTATATTATGAAGAAACTCTTGTCTTCTGCTTTTTCTTTTTTTTTTAGAGTTTTTAGTAATAAAACCCCTCAACTAAAGATGTATAATAAATAAAACCCCTCAATTATCTAGCTAATCGAAAGCCCCCTCAAGTTAAAATCTGTTAATGAAAAATCCCTTCCGTCCATAGTGTTTTTAAATCTAGATGATTACTGTTAAGACAATTAAGTTACAACGTTGCATTTTAAGGAAATGAAATAAACAGATATGTTTTTAAATAGTTAAGAACTTTGATAGATAACCAAAAACCTCATTACAAATCTGAGTATTTAAACCTATTGAAACATAAAAATGATGAAAACACGATTAACATCAAAATTAAACATGTTGCAACATCAAAATCCAAAAAAGCAAGACTTCATGTGACAAGCTAAGTTCATTGGATGGTTTTTTGCCTTTTTGAAGGTCTTCCTGGAGGCAAATTGGGTGGTTTAGAAACTGGTTCGCGTTTACATTTGCGTTTGTTGTTTCCAGTTTGTTGACAATTGCTACATGTCTACAAAAACAAATGCATGAGTCACAAGTTCATTTCTAAGCAATCATTGACCTATACTAATACAGAGAATTATAGCTGTACCATGATAGCTTTCGCATGATAAGAAGGAAATTCTTGAGGCATATTAGGTGGCTTAGGCACCGGCTCTATTTGACATGTGCGTTTGTTATGCCCTGTTTGTGCGCAATTGCTACATGTCTGCATAATGAAATAAGTATTGGTAAGGATTACCACCATATAAGAAATAGAGACGTATGCATAATAAACAGTCATATTACCACTATAGACTTTTGAGAATTCTGTGAAGAAGCTTCTTCGCTTGGATCTTTGATTTGGTCATTATTTTTTGGTCCTCCTGGCATTATCCTGTCCGGAGGAGGCATAACAACAACATCACTATGTGTTTCCCACAGTTTCATCCCATTCACAAGAAACAAAAGCAAATTGTAACAAAGTTTCCACTTCTCGACAGAATAGCATTCTAAAATTACAGTTTCTAGCAGCTTTGTCTCCTTATATTCAGCCCACATTGCAGACATAATATGACAGCAAGGAATCCCACTCACACCATGTATCCCAATATCTAAAATACTAATTATAGGTTTACATTATTGTTGCATCATCCAACCCAAGGTAGTTATGTTTATGCAACAATTATTTTTCCCAACAAAGTATTTGTTATTGAAAAATTAAGCATTAAATGTGATAAAATAAAATTTTATATTGACAATTTTCAAGAATTTTTATTTTTATGAAAACTACTCATTTTCCTTAAATTCCAAAATTAAATTCAGGTTAGTTTTTTTAGGATAATCGGAATTTCAAACTTTCTTTTTAACAATAAATTAGCAGTTGACTTTACATCACTTTTACAATCTTACCTACAAAATTGTAGTGTATTAGTTTTACGATTTCAATATCTTGATCTAATAGTAAAATTAATAGTAATCACTTGAAAGGTATAACAAAATTGACATAATCAAAAAAATTGTTTTATAATCTTGTACAAGATGTGATCATATACAAAACTTTATGTTTATGTTCATTAATTCTTACAAGAAATAGTGTGTGTTATTTTATACAACCTTTTGATATTGCAACTTTTTTTAACAAATGACTTTGGGATTTGTTTATTTGAGAATATGAATAATGTATATGTTTATTTTAAAGGGAAAGATCTTTTGCTCTCACCACTTAATGATTGTAAAATATATACATGCATGTGTTTGATTGGTTTCTTCATTTGATGGTACTAGTTTATAACCATAGTTCAGTTCACTACCATTAGTAGTTCTTCAAAATCGTTTCAAATTAGTATATTTTAGAAGTAATTGTTTGCTATTCATTGTTTGGGGTTCATGGTTTTTCTTTTTTTTGGTAAAACCATAATAGATATCTAAAACTGAACCAACAAAATATCCTTGTAACAAAAATTGAACAAACTACATTTCAATGGGGCAAAAGTCCAAGACATAATCAATTATAGTAGTCTTTACTCTTGAGGAGTGTCTGGTTTTATTATATCTTGGTGGTCGAGGTCCCACAATAAATGATTTTTGTCTGTAGTGGCAAAAGAATCAAGGAGTGTTTGAACTTTGAAGCTTAATCAACACAATCTCTCACTAACTATGTTTGACTTATGGGATGAAAATTTTGCGTGGAAATCATGATCACTGAGGAGGACGACTCTCTGTTTCACTTGTTGTTATTTTATAACATGATTCAAACACCTACTCGTTGATAAATTTATCTACAATGCATTAATTCTTCTATTTTATGCATATAATAGTCAACTAACGATAATATATATTTTAATTTTTTTTCCCCGCAGGAGTTATATCATTATAAGATACAAATTCTTTGAGGTTCATCAACAAGAACTTGTATGATGATGATGATAAGTGGTTGACTGGTTGTGCTATTTTAGTAGTTACCGAAGTTGCAAATCGAGTACCGTTCATATCACCGTGTTGTTAAGAAGAATAATAAATTTAATTTATTAGAACAGTAATTTGAATAGGTATGAGGCTTTAATGACACTAAGGCCCAATGGGCTTAGAGTTGTAGTTTAATTATTTATTTAGATTAAATATTAGCTCTAACTATAATTTAAGATGATCAAAATCAATATGCTTTCTTCTATCTTACATTTTTTTAATATGTTTTTCATATCTTCTTTCTTACTTTATTTTTCTGGGTATTTTTACATTTGGGGATTAAAAAAAATCTCAGGAATTGAATCTATATTTTGTGTTATCTTGCTTCTAAGTTCTAACATTCATCGCCATTAATTAAACTTGATACACCAAGTATCCCAATCTCTAAAATACTAATCATAGGTTTATATTATTGTTGTCATATCCAACCGAGGGTAGTTATAATTATTTTTCCCAACAAAGTATTTGTTATGAAAAAATATTTTATAACCTTGTACAAAATGTGATCATATACAAAATTTTATGTTTATGTTCATTAATTCTAACAAGTAATTAGTGTGTATTATTTTATACAACCTTTTGATATTGCAATTTCTTTGGGATTTGTTTATTTGCAGAAAATGAATAAAATTGAGCCTACCTTAGGTGGCAAATCTAAGACCCCTAAAGTGACCAATGAACTTAAGAAAAAAGATACATATGCTAAGGAATTTGAAGATGGAAGCAAAATATCCAAAGATTAGAGAAATGATCTGTAGATTGTTGACAAAGTTTTGAGGCAAAAGCGTGATAACTTTTTTTGTTTGTACAATAATATTTGTATGATTACAAAATTTATAAGATTTTGGTAGAAAACTTCATATGGTTTTCTTATAACTGTTTTTGATAGGATGTCAACACCTATTTTGTAAAAAAAAAAAAGTGGTAGATGTTTGGTCAAAACATAATTTACTAAATATTTCATAGGATTTTTTATCACAATTAATGTACTAAATATGGTAGTCTTTACTCTTCAAAAGTGTCTGGTCTTATTATATATCGGTAGTCCCACAATGAATGATTTTTTGTCTGAGGCAAAAGAAGCAAGGAGTGTTTGAACTTTGAAGCTTAATCAACACAATCTCTCACTAACTATGTTTGATATATGGGATGAAAATTTTGCGTAGAAATCATGATCAATGAGGAGGACGACTCTCTGTTTCACTTGTTGTTACTTCATAACATGATTCAAACACCTACTTGCTGATAAATTTATCTACAATGCATTATATCTTCTATTTTATGCATATAATAGTCAATTAACGATAATATATATTTTATTTTTTTTTTCCCGCAGGAGTTATATTATTATATGATACAAATTCTTTGAGGTTCATCAACTAGAACTTGTATGATGATGATGATAAGTGGTTGACTGGTTGTGCTATTTTAGTAGTCACCTATGTTGCAAATCGAGTACCGGCCATATCACCGTGTTGTTTGGAAAAATAATAAAATTAATTTATTATAACGGGTAATTTGAATAAGCATGAGGTTTTAATGACACTAAGACCCAATGGGCTTAGAGTTGTAGTTTAATTATTTATTTAGATTCAATATTAGGACTAACTATAATTTAAGAATATCAAAATCAGTATGCTTTCTTTTATCTTACATTTTTTTAATATCCTTTTCATATCTTATTTCTTACTTAATTTTCCGCGTATTATTACATTTGGGGATTAAAGAAAATCTCAGGAATTGAATCTATATTTTGTGTTTTCTTGCTTCTAAGTTCTAACCTTCATCGCCATTAATTAAACTTGATACACCAACTATCCCAATTTCTAAAATACTAATCATAAGTTTATATTTTTTGCCTCATCCAACCCAGGGTAGTTATGTTTATGCAACAATTATTTTTCCCAACAAAGTATTTGTTATGAAAAAATATTTTATAACCTTGTACAAGATGGGATCATATACAAAATTCTATGTTTATGTTCATTAATTCTTACAAGAAATTAGTGTGTATTATTTTATACAGCCTTTTGATATTGCAATTTCTTTGGGATTTGTTTATTTGCAGAAAATGAATAAAACTGATCCTACCTTAGGTGGCAAATCTAAGACCCCTAAAGTGGCTAATGAATTTAAGAAAAAAGCTACAGATGCTAAGGAATTTGAAGATGGAAACAAAATATCAAAGGATTAGAGAAATGATCCATAGATTGTTGACAAAGTTTTGAGGCAAAAGCTTGAAAACTTTTTTTGTTTGTACAATAATATTTCTATTAAAAAATTTATAAGATTTTGGTAGAAAACTTCATATAGTTTTCTTATAACTGTTTTTGATAGGATATCAACACCTATTTTGTAAAAAAAAAAAAAAAAATGGTAGATGTTTGGTGAAAACATAATTTACTAAATATGTAGTAGGAATTTTTTAATAAGTCATTAGATTTTCTTGTTAATCAGAAATCAAACAAGAAATTGTTTATGATATTTATTTTTAAGGATTAGGGGAATTGTTTATGATATTTATTTTTATAATTGTGTTTGTCTTTGATTAATGTAAGTAAAAACATCCTGATGAGTATGTTTGGACTGTTGGCTCTTTAAATTGTAATGGCTTTTTTGCTTCACAAACTTGGATGAAACCGCTTGGTCAGATCTGATTTGGTTTGAAGGTGTTCTTTAGCCATGAACGTTATATATGCTTTGACCCCGCCCGCACGATATGGTCCAGCACAAAATTCTTCTTCTATATATATAGAAAGACAAATTGCAGTTAGGTTCTAGTTACTTTTCACATAAAACAGAGAATGTGTGGTGTGAATCACAAGAAGAAAAAAAAGAAACTGTAAGTGAAGAAAACAAGCCTTTGTGTCGTTGTATTTGGCAATGACGACTTTGAGCATGTTTTCCATGTACTGCGGACTAAAGAAGGACTAAAGAAGGCATCAAGCTCAAGGGGTTTGAATCCACAGTATATTCGACCCGAATTCCGCTTTGGAAGGTAATCTCGTGGCACATCGAAACCCTGATGATCGTAACAAGAATTAACCCAAGAGTTACACTCCCCTAGCTACCAAAAATGCGATTATAGATGCCAAGGGATCTACCCTAATATATATATAATCATAGTGAGATCGATAAAAGGGTCCAGACATAACATACCTCGCTTTTGTGACATTGGCGAAGGTAGCGACACCAATCCTCAGAGTCTTCAGGATCCGAATTGTATTCACAACCCACGAAACTATCAACATCCCATTCTTGATCGCTTTCGACGCTGTCCTTATCCTCGTTATCTTCGTCCTCTTCCTCCTCCTCCTCCTCGTCCTCTTCCTCGCTAGTCGCGGAAATCTCGACCTTTTTAAGGACCTTGAAACCAATCTTGGCGAATAATGTAATGAATCTCTCCAACTCTAGCTTGGTGCTTCCTCAACAGTATCGAAGGATCTCGGCGTCTCTAGATTTGCTTCTTCAACGGTATCGACATCGCTGGATTTGGGATCCATTTGTCCCAAGTAAAAACCCTAGAGAGAATTCTGAGACGACACGGACAAGTCAGAGAAGAAGAAAGAAGAAGATAGGTTGATTAAAAAGACAAACTTAAAAAAACCAAACGCGAGGGCACTATTGTCCCTACTGGTTCTGTACTTAGCAAATGCTGATGGTGTTTCTGCCTTAACGAGTTATGGACCTGCCAATTCTTAAGCGACGTCCCGTTAGTGAGTTCAGTAACATGACCAGACCTTCTTCGACCGCATCAGCTTGTTTGTCTAACTCATAGCTGCTTAACTGTGGGAGAAGGCTAAGCTCGCATAGGAGTCCAATTGCTGCTGCAGCCGTGCAGGTACGGTCCCACGATGGTTGTGACCTGTCCGTTTAAAGATCAAATGAGGAAGGAGAGCACTATTTTGGCAGAGAGAGATTGGACCAAGAACATGAGTAAATATAGAGGCTTGAGACTATTTTTACCGGAGCTTGGACCAGGAACATGAGTAAATATAGAGGCATTGCGGATGCACCAGCTGAAAGAGATATACAAGGAAGATCTTCATCTCCCTATACTGACTTTGCGTGATCCTACATATGAGTTTAAGCAAATATCTTTCCGTTAAGCAAGTTCTTTAGAGAAAGGAAAAAAGATGAAATCCATGTGAGAGATGATCAGCCCTGTACCTTTAAAAGCTTGAGCATTGCAGCAGAATTGTTCCACGTGCCATCAAGCAAAATGAAGTGAAGATCTGTCTGGGAAATATACAAAGTGTAGAGAGTCTTTCAGTCTATATCCTTAAACAACCTAATCTAAGAATTTTTCTGTTTGAAATAAGCAACGATAGAAGAACAGAGAGCCTATAGTCAAAACATTGCAATCTTTACCATGGATGATGATCCAGGATTCTCTGAAGCCGAACAACCAAAAGTGTCTTTAACCGAGAAAGTAACTTCCGAGTTCTGGTTGGGATAGAGGCAACGGACTTGGTTTTTTCCTGAGCATCCATCAGAACAAAAATACAAGACTTTAGCAAAACAACTAGAGATTTTGAGTGACATCTTTTCAAGTTTAAACAACAAAGACTAGATGTAGATGAATCAAACACCTGCACGCTTGAATTCATTCCACATGATCTCTTCGTCTTCAGCAATTCCAAAGACGCAGAGTGTAGCGGATTGGACGCCAAATATCTGCCACAATAACTTGCCCGTGTTGTTCTGGCGTAGAAAATCCTGCCAACAGCTAAACAGCCTATCAGTCATAGGAGTTGGAGGGTACAGATTGAAATGGAATAGCCTAAACTGGTTGGTGCAATACTAACCCTAGGATGCATATAAAGCCAAAAACGTATCTGTTTCCATAAACCACACGGCTTGATATATGAACACATGCAGTCCTCCATAGCAAGCCAACACTGCATATATTCAGAAAATGTCTCGTCTCTTAGATTTGAGTTCATGGAAAATAAATCAATTCAAGAAACAGTAATATGGAAGTACCTTCTGGCATAAATAACCCCTGCTCCCAAGCAGCCGGCAAGCAACTTGTCGAGCAGAAAAAAACCGGAACTTCTTCTCCGGGTCATTTAATGCTTCATATGTAGCCCTGTGTTTCTTATCTTCATATGCACCAAACGGTCCCTGTGATAGTTAGTTGCACACAAGTAGAAGTATTATAACCTCACTCTCTAACATTTAAGAGCTCAAAGATCAACCCAAATCATATTAACCAGGAAGAAACCAGTAGCATTCCACAAAAAGACGACATAATCATTATACTCATAGAGCTTCAGAAGATACAACAGCTCAGATCACTATATCCTCAGAAAAAAGAAGTAATGTAAGCAATAAACAACCTAAGTATAAACGAATAATCATTATACTCGTAGAGCTTCAGAAGATACCACAGCTCAAATCACTATAGCAAGATCCTCATAAATGAATAATGTAAGCAATAAACAACCTAAGTATAAACGATTCAAAAGGAAACAAACAAGGAGGTTTCAGTCATGGTCACCGGCAACTACCTGTAACTTGCCACCATTTCCACCAAACTCTATAGGAGAATCCAATTTGCACTCCAGAACTTTCAAATCATCCACAATCTGTTTCACCGCGGCTGGGAATGGAGACACCGGACCCCATCTCCGCCACTCCTCTACCGAGATGATTCCGTCTTCGGATTCCCTCGGCTGAGAACGCGAATTCACGGGAGTCATAACCAATCTCCGGCCAGCAGCTCCGAGTTTACGGCGGCGGATACGGCAGTGAAACAGTAGAGACGGAGAGGTATCGAGTACGACGGATGTTCCGGCGATATAACGCATCGTTGGGTTCTAATCGAGGAGTAATAATAATTTAGTTTTACGGGTAATTGAATCATATTGGGCTTTTATGAGTCTAATAAGGCCCAGTATTATTAGGTTTTTGGATATTACCCTCGTATTTTTTCTTCTTTTTTTTTTTCTTTTTCTTTTTTCTCTGTAGAGAAGTGTTATAAAATTAGAGTGACAACTTTTTAATGTTGGATATAAAATTATTAATTCTAAATGTGTAATTTTTCTTATTAGACAACGTCTCGCAATTTTTAATCCTAAATTGAAAAGGACCATTTTCTTTGTTGTCTCAAATTTCAGAAGATACATTAATATGCCTATTACCAAATGTCCCAGTTTATAAAGAAGAACATACTATCGTTTTCCAAAGCCTAATGGGAAGTGGAAGCAGACAGAAAATCTATATACTAGTATGTCTTAATCTTCTTTTTCTACTAAGTTAAAAACAAGTTGTAAGAGTCTTAATACCACCAGGTTGTATGATCAAATTTAACTATTCAGGCTTAAGAATGATAAATAACAAAAGTTATAAACTACAAATCTTTGATGATTATATTAACAACATATAATATATAGACTATATAGTTATGGTCCGTTTTAAGTTCAGCTTAGGAGAAAAATTCATCATTTGAGCAAAAGTAAGAAAAGAAAAAAAGTAACCAAGTACAAGTACTATTACTAAGTAACCAAGTATATACATAGTACAAAAATAAACCAAAAATAGGTAAACAAAAAAAAAGAGATAAAAAGAGCAAATTGTATAAAAAAAAAAAAAAAAAAAAAAAAAAAAGA
>NC_025701.1:1246949-1249127 GCF_000633955.1 Camelina sativa | reverse complement strand
ATTTCTTAAAAAAAAAAAAAAAAAAAAAAAAAAAAAGAGAGAGATTGATAATTGATATCATTTGTTGGGACGAGGGAAGTGAGAACGGGTAAATCAAGCCAAAAACTGCGTTAGTATATCGAACCCGAACTAGAATAATAGGGGAAAATCACATTCTTGTTTTATTAATTAGAATATAGAACTGTATCATAAAGCATAAACCCCCATAAATAACAGAAAAATAAAAAAGAAAGGTCAAACTCAAATGAGTTATTATTAATCTTAATTGAAAACAAAAACATATCCAATCAGAAAATTATAACTGAATTTCAGACTAGAATAATACCCTCATTAAAAAATCTGCAGAAAAACGTCAATCAAAATTCATGTGGCACATAACATACCATATTACCGATTACCGAAGTGTAAATTTCCACACACGAATATGTTTCAATACGTACGAGATCATTCTGATATGATAGCCTTATTCTTTTACAACTTTGAAGAGTCAATTAATTTCTCTATCAGTAATTCGCCGCTGGCTTCATTATTTGATTTTTGTCTTGTTTTGATAACTTTATTGTACCAGAACTTTCAGTTCATTTACAGATTATTCGTTAAGTAGTACTCAATTTGGCAGTCTTGGAGCAGAATTAATTCTCAAAATTTGAGTTTGCAATTTGTTATAAATAACCCAGCTCGGCGGTTCAGTGCTGGCAATTGGGATCTATATAATTGACTTCAAAAAAAAAAACTTTAGAAATTCAGTTTTAATGGTACCATCAGTTTTCTCAGTAAAGCTGAGCCACCAACCCTAGAATCTTTTGCCCTCGTCCAAATCAATTATATATGTGTCCCTCCAAAATTGACTATTTATAATCATACCCCTCGCATCACTCGTTTTTCTTAACATGCATGCAATATGTTACCAACGCACAAAGTAAAAAAAATATCGCTAGTCTCTGTTATAATTTATTTCTCCTTTGTTGACCAGACTTTAAAACAAGTTTTATCTAACATACACATCCAGATACAAAAATGGAAACAAAGCAGCAATAAGACATCGTGGTTCGTCAATTTAATATCCGTTGGTCTGTCATAGCCAAAAGCCAAAAAAAAATAGTACTAGCTAGTATGTTGCAGCTTTTGCCCATTTCAGAGATTTGTATTGATTGCCTGTTCAAAAAAGTAAAGCTGTGCGCTAGCTAGAAACAAAAATCTGTCATTATCATATCAGCTTATTCATTTTTTTTACCTCGACGAATCAACACATTACAATGTTGCTCTTTCAAAAGAATATTATAATAACAGTTGTAAACTTGTAATTTGATTTTTTGAAACCTCAGTCTCGATGCATCCATCCTGCTGCTACAAAGGTCAGGCCTTGTCATCTCCTTCGCCGCCAAAAAATTTATTCTCTCTCTCCCTCTCTTTATTTCAAAATCCAAGTCTCTATCAAACCCTAACTCTAGGGCCCTAGGCACCTCTGCATGCAGGCTATTTACTAAAATGCCATTACATACTACTTTTTTTTGTCACAAATTGTCTTATATAGTATTAGAGATTCTAATTAGTATGATATTGCATTTTTGCTGATGTGATTTTTCTAATCGTCGGAAAACAAAGTTTAACTATTTTCCATTATTCCATATGACAAACTTTATATTCTCTCAGATTTTGTAAACTATATAACCCCTTTGTCATTATCAATTCAGTCTTAAAAGTTGCAAGGGTTAATTTGAAATGTCAGAATGTAACATACGTTGGGAATGGTTTATTAATTAGTTCCTCATGCATATATTAGCTAAATAAAGGTTCGCATCCACAAAGTGAATTTTTACATATAAGTTTTAGCTCAGTTTCAATTATTTTCGAGAAGTGATCGTCTTACTTATGTAATAATAATTAGGTCGTCCTGTAAAGAGAACATGGATGATAGTATTAAGCCCACCAACACCACGAACAAAAATATCAATTGATATTTTGTAATTTTTGTAGAAAATGTGAAAAAAGATTCTGATTAGTATTTACTAATTTAATTCCGTACTTCAAGTTAAAGTTTTCAACCATTCTTTCATTTTTATGTGCTGGATACTTTCTGTATAATGTGTCAACACATGCAATATGTTACCAACACATACTCTCTGTTATAATTTATTTCTCCTTTGTTTAGTTTTTTTTTTTTTTTTTTTTTTTTTT
>NC_025701.1:1222808-1245057 GCF_000633955.1 Camelina sativa | reverse complement strand
AGATTTCAATTTGGCGAAGAAAAATTTTCTGATGTTTTGTTCGTCTCGTCGTACAGAGAAGGGATAAGGTTTTATTTTTGCTGTAAACGTGGCATTTAAATTTTTTGGTTCTGTTGACAAAAAAAAAAATTGGATCTGAAACGCGCTTAAACGAAAATTTTCATCTAAGTAATAGCGGAATAAACGATTTTAGGTTCTCGCTTAACGAATTTTTATCTTAGCGTTTATCTAGTGCTATTATATAGTAATTAAAAAAAAAGTCTATTTTTCATAGCAGTTAGAGAAAATGAGCTATAATCTACTGCTATCAATGTGGACTTTTCTTGTAGTGATAGTTTGAAAGAAAGTCCAAAATTTGACAATTTTCTTTGTCTGCTTTGAAAAGGTTTTTCAAACTACCTTAAAGTTTCTGATGGAGAAAGTGGAAATGTCACATCTCTCTCACAAGCAAACCCCTAACCCTATATATGCACCTCTACATTTAAGCTATTTACATAAATGCCATATATACAAAATGCTAGTATGATAAGAAAATTTGCATATAAGAGTATGGGGTGCTTTGAATGTCTTTTTTCAAAGTTATATTAACATATTAAAATTTGAGGAACAAGTCAATAAATAACAAAAGAAGACAATGGTGTGGGAATTTAGGGAGGATATATTGAAGAATGAAGACCATGGTCCATGCTGTATAAGTTTTTGATGATGTTGCTGGATCATATCTCTACAACTATGATAAAAATTGCAACAACAATTTGTCCCTCGTAAAAATTGGTATATATGCAGTATCACAAAAGTTAGTCTGCTTTTTCAATACCACTATATTAAAACCGTGTCCGTACGTACATAATTAATGCTTTCTATTTATTTATTTATTCTTTGATCGATTTTTTTTTTGTTTCTATTAACTTGAGTAGTAGTAGTAACAAAAAACTAAAGCTGTGCGCTAGAAACAAAAAAACATCATTATCAGCTTATTAAATTTTTTCTCCTCGACGTTTTGCGTCTTAGAGTGGTCAACATAAAAACTAAAGCAGTTGTAAAATTGTTATTTGATTTTTTGAAATCCTAGTCTCTCGATGCATCCATCCTACTACAAAGGTCACGCGCCTTGTCATCTCAAGCTTGGCCGCTAAAAAATTTGTTCTCTCTCTCTCTCTCTCTCTCTCTCTCTCTCTCTTTATTTGAAAATCAAGTCTCTGCCAAACCCTAATTAACCTCTGCGCTGCACGCAGGCTATTTACAAAAATACCATTATATATTTATTTTATGTAACAAATTGTCGAATTTTAGAGATTCTATTTACGATATTACATTTTTGCTGATGTGATTTTCTAATCGTGGATAAAAACAAAGTTTAACTATTTTCCATTATTCCATTTGACAAACTTTATTTTCTCTCAGATTTTGTAAACTAACTTCTTTTTTCATTATTAATTCAGTCTTAAAAGTTGCAAGGGTTAATTTGAAATGTCAGAATGTAACATTTGCCAAAACGTTGGGAATTCTTTACTAGTTCATATTAGCTAAATAAGGGTTCGTATCCACACACACAAAAAAAAAAAAAAAAAAAAAAATTGACGAAAAGTGATCGTCTTACTTATGTAATAATTAGGTCTAGTAAAGAACATGGATGATAGTATTAAGCCCACCAACACCACGAACAAAAATATTAAAATTTTGTAATTTTTGTAGAAAATGTGAAAAAGATTCCAGATTAGTAATTACTAATTAAATTCCACCATTCTTTCATTTTTGTGTGCTGGATACTTTTTCTGTATAATGGTGTCAACACATATATGCAACATGTTACCAACACACAAAGTAAAAACTATCGCTAGTCTGTTATAATTTACTTCTCCTTTATTTAATTAAGTTCAGTCAGTCTTTAATTTTCCAGACGAGATTAAACATTCCTATCAATATCTATATTTTAATTAGTATAGATGATCCATGAGGTAATATGTTATTTAATTAGAACAGGAAAATAAACTATAGCTCAATTCTTAGTTTCTTACCATTTCGATAGGAAGGAATACTAATTAAAAATTGCTACACCTTCCACTCAGTTTCGTTTATCCATCAAAAATGAATCTTGCATATATATATATATATATATATATATATATATATATATCCAGTAAATTACAACAGCTGGTAATTTTAATCACATGGTAAGGTGTTGATTTAAATTGGGGAAAAACCACCAAAAAAAAAAGGAAGGAATTGTTGACGTTGGATATAATTTGAACTATACGCGTTTACAAGTAATGAACAATATTACAAATGGTTAAGTGAGTCATAATTAGTGGTCATAAACATTGTCAAAGCACGTAAGACTTGTTTGAAAGAAAGTCCAAAATTTGACAATTTTCATTGTCTCGTTTTTCAAACTACCTTAAAGTTTCTGATCGCGAAAGTGGAAATGTCACATCTCAGAAGCAAACCCCTAACTCTATGCACCTCTACATTTAAGCTATTTACATAAATGCCATATACAATACAATAAGATCAGTATGGGGTGCTTTGAATGTCTTTTCAGAGTTGTATATTAAAATTTGAGGAACAAGTCAATAGATAACAAAAGAAGACTATGGTGTAGGAATATATGGAGGATATATTGAAGAATGAAGACCATGGTCCATGCTATATAAGTTTTGATGATGTTGCTGGGTCGATTAATCTCTATTAATAAACCTGCTAACGAACCGAACCATAGAGTACAATAACTGTTGTAAATCGATACAACAACTTTGTATTCAGTCAAGTACTGATTGATGGATCTAACTCAAGATTTAAACACGGAAATAGAGATAACACATAAACAGAGAAACACAGAGATTTGGTAACCCAGTTCACTGCATCAGCAGCTACGTCTGGAGAGGAAACAGAGTCCTCAACATCCATTATAGATCAAGAGTTACATATGTGTTATGATTACAACATACCTCTCACACTCATCTAACATCCTAGATAGAGTCTCACAAGAACAACATATGAAAGAAGAATAACAAGAGATTGAGCCTAGATACACCGAGAATCTACATCTCTCTCTAGCTCTGTTCACCTCTTCAGAACCGCCTGAACTAGGGTTCGGCGCAGCTCTCTTTTGCTCTCTCTTTTCTTCATTTGTTTGACCTTATGTATTTATACCTAATACATAGTCGGTTCCTGTATGGGCTTCAGACCAATATCTGGCCCAATTTCTAACAGACTAAACAGGCCCATGTTAAACCAACGTAGACAAGCTTCTGATCCAATACAACTTACTGTTTCAAGTTGGATCATATCTCAACAAACTCCACCTTGATTCAAGCTTGAAACTTTGAAGAAACACGCCCCATAGAACCTTTGGAATCCAGCTCTAAACTTGGCTAAACAATCTTCAATAACCTGCATAAGTCACACTCATACAACAAACAATTCAGCAAATTCAACTCCTGAAATTTGCATCAACCATCAACGCATCCTTCTGTGAATAACCACACAGACCCCTGAACCTTGACAATTCTTATGTCCATTCCTTCAGAGATAAACCAGTACTCAAGACACTCTTTTGTCGCCCTTGTCATGCGTATGACATCTTCGTAGCTTTGATCATGAGATTCCCACTCATAAGCTATACAGTAACATGTTAACAACACCAACAACATGTTCTCTCAACAGATCACTTCATAAGCTAAACCACTTATGAGTTAACCAATCACACAGTTTTCATCATGGTTTCTGTCAAACACCATATTCTTGTGCGCACTAAGACAGAAATCAAACCTTTACTTGAATCAACTACAGAAATACTGAAACACCATTGTTTCAACCTGAACCAATTCTCTNATCTGAAAGCTTTCTCACAAAGCTTGCCCTCAAGAACCTGAGGCTCTGATACCACTTGTTGTAAATCGATACAACAACTTTGTATTCAATCAAGTACTGATTGATGGATCTAACCCAAGCTTTAAACACGGAAATAGAGATAACACATAAACAGAGAAACACAGAGATTTGGTAACCCAGTTCACTGCATCAGCAGCTACGTCTGGGGAGGAAACAGAGTCCTCAACATCCATTATAGATCAAGAGTTACATATGTGTTATGATTACAACATACCTCTCACACTCATCTAACATCCTAGATAGAGTCTCACAAGAACAACATATGAAAGAAGAATAACAAGAGATTGAGCCTAGATACACCGAGAATCTACATCTCTCTCTAGCTCTGTTCACCTCTTCAGAACCGCCTGAACTAGGGTTCGGCGCAGCTCTCTTTTGCTCTCTCTTTTCTTCATTTGTTTGACCTTATGTATTTATACCTAATACATAGTCGGTTCCTGTATGGGCTTCAGACCAATATCTGGCCCAATTTCTAACAGACTAAACAGGCCCATGTTAAACCAACGTAGACAAGCTTCTGATCCAATACAACTTACTGTTTCAAGTTGGATCATATCTCAACAAACTCCACCTTGATTCAAGCTTGAAACTTTGAAGAAACACGCCCCATAGAACCTTTGGAATCCAGCTCTAAACTTGGCTAAACAATCTTCAATAACCTGCATAAGTCACACTCATACAACAAACAATTCAGCAAATTCAACTCCTGAAATTTGCATCAACCATCAACGCATCCTTCTGTGAATAACCACACAGACCCCTGAACCTTGACAATTCTTATGTCCATTCCTTCAGAGATAAACCAGTACTCAAGACACTCTTTTGTCGCCCTTGTCATGCGTATGACATCTTCGTAGCTTTGATCATGAGATTCCCACTCATAAGCTATACAGTAACATGTTAACAACACCAACAACATGTTCTCTCAACAGATCACTTCATAAGCTAAACCACTTATGAGTTAACCAATCACACAGTTTTCATCATGGTTTCTGTCAAACACCATACTCTTGTGCGCACTAAGACAGAAATCAAACCTTTACTTGAATCAACTACAGAAATACTGAAACACCATTGTTTCAACCTGAACCAATTCTCTGATTCTAACTTATCACAATAACAAACCCTCCTTATCACTCATATAGATAGAGTGAGCCGGTTACAACTTGAGCCAACCAAATTACAACCACTTAACCAATGATCTTCAATCGACTCTTTGTACCTGTTTGAGTTACAACCAAACCGGGTTAACTCAAACCACAAGTGTTGTCTCTCACATGTATGATCATACACCTTGACAACAACACCTTCTTGAGCTTGTTAGACATGTAAAGAATCTCAACATCCAGAATACCACTGTATAACCCGAGATTACCCATTACAACCATATGTCTTAATATATCAACCTGAACCACTTCACAGGTTCAAACATCTTGGTAAAACAGAATCACCACCAACAGTTTGTGACACACTGTCAGTCACTTCAACCATGTCTCATATCATCATAACATGTGATATGTCTGAGACAATACCTTAAAGTTTCTTCACATCAAACCTTAAGCTCATGATGTGTTACTCCAACTCTGCAACACATTCACCAATATGCAGAATCCACCAAACAACTCGGTACAACATCATAAATCTTCTCAAACCTTCAACAGCCTTCTACCAAGGAGATTATTCAAACTCCACCTTATGATGCAAACATACAACTTACAACTTCTCAAGTAGTTGTCTTCAACTGATCAACAAATGCAATTTGACTCACTTGCATTATCAGTTGCAAATACTTTAAGCCTTGATATAAAACTTGTTTCCATGTGAGATGCACAACGGACTTAACTCACTTGAAATGAATTACAGAGACCGTATCTACAAACACTTCAATTGTCACCTAAGATCCTCGTTCAGAGGAAAAAACACCTTGATCACTTCAGCTTTCATTCATCTCATGCTTAACACCGTAAGTGTTCATTCTGATTTCACAGATAAAACCTTGTAACTTACTTCAATACCAGAGATCACTCCATGATTGAATACCTCAGACGCAACACAATCACTTATGTGTCTTCAAAACAAACAGTCTTTCATCTATGGTTCTGAATGACTCCATAGAGACTGTCCTAGTGACTGAATCAAAACCTTTAAATATCTGCTTACTAACTCAGAAAATCCTTCTGAACCACATAGCAGAACTTTAGAATCAAATATGTTCCAAACACCTGAAACAGTCTTCGATTCAACAGCAATTTGTATGACAACAATAAATTGAATCCCAAAATGCACCGCTGTTGTTTCCAACAGGTCACGCCGCCTAACGTCCTAAGGCTAGGAAGACTTTCGACACAAAACTTCGTTCAATCTACTACACATAACAAATATTCAGCCAGCAGTTTTGACAATCACCATCTCAGCTTACCTTTGTTCCATTCACACTGACATCTGATACACTCCATCATGTAGATAAACACCTCTTGAATGCGAATTTCCACACTCTCTTATAGCTTCAAACAATATTGACTCATTCACATACTACCTTGACTGCTATTATCAAGACTTTGTATACTTCTGCACTAGTCGCAAATATACCAGAGTGAGATGTCTGATACATTCTAAGAATAATCACATGATTTTTTTTGATTAAACTAGCTTCCAACTGACATTACCAATCCAGTTTAAGCTACACAATCATATTGATTTCTATCATCAAATGTAAACTCCACCTTGATGACAACCAATCTGATCAGTTACCAATTATCAATGCAACCTCATCTTTTTCTCTTGCTCATCATGTCCAACTGACAATGATGGCCTAAAATGCAAACTTTAAGACCTTGAGTCTTCCACGTCTGAATTTCACTATAACCATGTTATCTCATCTCTTTTGAAATTGAAGCCTTTAGTCATCACATCACTGATTTTTCCTTATCAGCTTTCACCATGAGTATGTACTCATCTTCACAAATATCATGTGTCACGTCAGCTGTAACCTGAGCTTGACCAATGTCTGCAACATCCACAGAAAACCTGAACAATGACTACACATTTACATGTTATTCCAACAGAACACCCATATGTTCCTTCTGCTTCAGCACTCGTGTACCACATAATATCAAACAACAGACCTTGTAGTCTTGAGCCAATTTCTTTAGACTTCTTTCAGCTCCCTGATGATCTCCTTTAACGCTTAATCATCAACACTCTGAACCTTTCTTAGATTCACAAGAATCTAACCATTAACACTGATACTCAAATCCTGCGATCAATTTCACACTTTCTCCAATCTTAGCCAGACTTGAATTTCCTCAAAGATCCTAACCTATCTTATTTCCAACAGATTAACCTGAAACCGTTTCATGCACATCTGCAACTTCTTCTTTGATCTGAACCAGAAAACCTTATTGATACTCAGACAACCATTTAGACACATAGGAATTTAAGCTTTTTATGGCGTCCCATTATAGCAGAATCCTATTCATATGGATTGTTCGAACTTCTAAAACTCGCACACAAGCTGCATCAGACCTTCAGCAAACTGAATATACCAAAACACAACCTGAATCCCAGCATTGAATCTTGGATAATCCCTTGCAAAATCAACAGCCAACCTTTTGTGCTATACCAAGATTCTGATTCTCTTAACTCATGCAGACCATCAACAAATAGAAACAACTCTTCAGAACATCACACTTTGACCTTGTGACTGTAGAGGATACAGACGACATCTTCAATATTTGAGCCTAAAGCAAGTAGAGGTTAACTCCACCTCAAACAAATCTCCAGTTTGGTTGTAGAACCATAAATCAAGAACAAACTCTATGGATGAGCGTTCTTGTACCAGCCTCAAAATATATCATATAATTGATATCAACATCATCACTAGTGAATAACTTGATCTATAATCACATGTTCAACTCTCGAGCCATTGGAGGAGACAAGCTGTAGATCCTTCAAAGTTCGTAAACCTGAAAACATCTGATCTTATCGGATCCGATGTAGTGAATCTTCCTTCCTCCAAAATTAACGTTCTGAAACCCAGAACAGCCATCATATTCTTCTTTCATGTTATTGTAGCACCTCTCTGCGAACTTCAGATCTGATATAAAGCTATCACTTTCCTCCACATATCTGAAAGCTTTCTCACAAAGCTTGCCCTCAAGAACCTGAGGCTCTGATACCACTTGTTGTAAATCGATACAACAACTTTGTATTCAATCAAGTACTGATTGATGGATCTAACCCAAGCTTTAAACACGGAAATAGAGATAACACATAAACAGAGAAACACAGAGATTTGGTAACCCAGTTCACTGCATCAGCAGCTACGTCTGGGGAGGAAACAGAGTCCTCAACATCCATTATAGATCAAGAGTTACATATGTGTTATGATTACAACATACCTCTCACACTCATCTAACATCCTAGATAGAGTCTCACAAGAACAACATATGAAAGAAGAATAACAAGAGATTGAGCCTAGATACACCGAGAATCTACATCTCTCTCTAGCTCTGTTCACCTCTTCAGAACCGCTTGAACTAGGGTTCAGCGCAGCTCTCTTTTGCTCTCTCTTTTCTTCATCTGTTTGACCTTATGTATTTATACCTAATACATAGTCGGTTCCTGTATGGACTTCAGACCAATATCTGGTCTAATTTCTAACAGACTAAACAGATCCATGTTAAACCAACGTAGACAAGCTTTTGAATCAATACAACTTACTGTTTCAAGTTGGAACATATCTCTACAACTATGATAAAAATTGCAACAACAATTTGTCCCTCGTAAAAATTGGTATATACGCAGTATCACAAAAGTTAGTCTGCTTTTTCAATACCTCTATATTAAAACCGTGTCCGTACGTACATAATTAATGCTTTCTATTTATTTATTCTTTGATCGATTTTTTTTTTGTTTCTATTAACTTTAAGAGTAGTAGAAAAGTAAACCTAAAAGGTGAACCAAAATCAGATAACCCCAAGCATATATGGAGAGAGAAATGGCAGTAGATAAACAGAATCAAATATACTTCGTTGATAAGTTACAAATTAATTTCATTATGTATAATAATTCCTTCAGTTAGTTTCTTCTAAAAAAAAAAAAAACCAATTGACATATATAGATGCTTTGAATTTACAGTAAGTTTTTACATTCGTTCTATACAAAATTAGATTAAAAAAAAAAAATATATGGAATATTATTACATTTGTTCTATACAAAAAAAAAAAAAATAATAAGAGTTTAAATATAGAGATGTTGTAATTAGAGGGGGTTACATAATAAATATAATGGAATTGCTTGCCAGCCAATCTCGTGTCTTACAGTGAGTTACATGTAAAAAGAGTAACAATATAATTAAAAGAACCGAAAGAAAAATACAAAAAGAATACTATATGATTATTACGTATACAATTAATGCCGACCCATGCATTTCTTCTGTTTTATTTTCCGTCTACTTTTTGTGTCAGGGGTATTTCATAGAGAGGCGCTCTAGACTTCTCGCTCCATGGCATCTACAACGAACTGGAAGGATATGCACAGGACTAATTAGTACATGATAAACTTTCGTCACATATAATTACAAGTTAGTCCCCTTCATATACAAATCAAAATAAATAGGCACATGCATGTTACTATTAAAAGTGGTGTGGTATCATCAAAGCATACCAAGTGAATGAGGTTGGTGTTTCAAAATTACAGATGGTTATAAGTATCATTTCATTTTTAAAAGAAGAGTATATATATATATATATATATAGCCAGCCCTAAACAATTTCGGCCCTAGCAAGTAATTAATTTGATTGATATGTTTTCTTAGACTCTATCCAAACATTTTTGCAGTCTAGGTTTAAAATGCAAACATGCATGATTATTACGAATGTTACATAAACAATAACTTTGGACTAACAATTTTTATATATTAATTTTGACTAGGTTGAAAAAAAGTAAGAAATAGAGAGAGAGAGAGAGAGAGAGGTGTTTGTTTTGTTGATCGAGTAAAGAGTACTGCGAGTTCGATGAATCATCAAGTAATGGAGCCCACAGAGATATTTTACCCTACTCAAGAAATGATATTTCTTTTTAAAATAATGAATCCAATGCTTTTTGTTGTTCCTTTATAGTAGTATAACACTAAAAAAACCCCTTCTCTGAGATACCCAGCTGAGAGAGAGAGAGAGAGAGAAACTAGGTTTGCTTCTTCTCTCCCAAGAACAACTTTTTTTTTTTGAGATTTCCTTCATGATCTGATTTCTTTTCTCCAGTACCAACTTGCGAAACTAGGTTTTTTTTTTCTTTTCTAAATTTCTTTTTCTCTTCGTGTGTGTTTTGTTTGCTCATCATATATAGGGTATGTAGATGCAGATGTGTAGATGCAGATGTGTTTGTTTCTTCTCTCCCAAGAACAACTTTTTTTTTTTGAGATTTCCTTCATGATCTGATTTCTTTTCTCCAGTACCAACTTGCGAAACTAGGTTTTTTTTTTCTTTTCTAAATTTCTTTTTCTCTTCGTGTGTGTTTTGTTTGCTCATCATAGGGTATGTAGATGCAGATGTGTTTGATCGATTTCTATGGATATAACATTTCTTTATTTTTTATTTTTAATATTAAGTACTTAAGAAACAAANTTGATTTTTTTTTTTTTTTTTTTTTTTTTGTGATTTCATTCATGTGAGTTATTGAGAAACTGGTGTTTTTAATTCTTTTCTTTGAAATTGGGGTTTTTCTTCGTGTGTGTGTGTGTTTTGTTTGCTCCAAGTGTAATAATATGGGTTATATATGTGTTTGATCGGTTTATAGGGATAACAAATCTTCATTTTGTTTGAATGACAAGTTTAATTAGAAATACGAATAAAGTTTTTCAAATAATTATTCAGCTGATCGATGTTCCTTTCTCCAGTACCAAATAGGGTTATTACATGAGAAACTGGTTTTTCTAATTAGTGTTTGTGTGTTTTTTTTTTATTTGTTTTTTAATTTGGATCAACGTGTATATATATATATATATATATATATAGATTATGTGTTTGATCTGTTTAATATAGAAACATTTCTTCCGTTTTTTAACCCTTGCACAATTTTCTTCCTTGTTAGTTTTTACAAAACAATTTGTGTGCGCCCCTCTCTGATGTTGCTTTTTTTTNTTTTTTTTTTTTTTTTTTTTGGTGGAAAATTGACTGAAGTTTGTTAATTTTGCACTTTGCAGGAAATATGGGTAAAAATGACCTAGGGGGCAAACCAAAAACGCCAAAAGTACCCAATGAGATTAGGAAGCAAGCTGCTGCTGCTAGAGAGAAAGGTCCCATCCAACCTCCTGCACTGACTGAAAGTGACGATGTGAGTTTCCAAATATGTTCTATAATGTTATACTACTATATAATATAAGAATTAGAAACGAATTAGTTTGATTATTTGGTGTTTATTATATATCTATCCATATATATGCATATACTTTATTTGACATCGATCTGACTTTATAATATATGTTAAGGAATTTGGAGATGGAAGCACAATAACTAAAGATTGGAGGAATGATTCAGATATAGTTGACTTATGTTCTGAAGCAAACGCTAGGTAAAAATTTTTTTTTGTTTGTTTGATTAAATTGTTTATGATAATTTATTTTTATAAGTGCGGTTTGAGTTGAGAATATTAAAATTGTGGCTACCAAATTTTTCTGTGCAGCGATTTGTTGGGCCATAGCATTGACACGCCTTCTCCAAGCTATTTACAACATAACTCGAGAGAAAATAGCTGATCGCAAGAAATTCCTTCATGAAGATATCTAGTGGTGAATTTGAAGATGAAACAAAACTCAGACCCACGAAGGAGCTCATCATCCATGAAACTTCAGAATCTTAAAGATGCTATCAATCATATAGCAGTTCACGGAGTGCTTAAGATTAAAGAATCGGGATTAGCTTAAGTAGATTAAGTGATGTCGAATTTGGATTTGCAGATTTCTTAAAATAGCTACAATTACAAGTATCTTCAGTTAGAGGTGCCAAGGTTGTTACTGATCCAAGTAATGGGCGATCAAAAGGTTATGGATTTGTTAAATTTGCAGAGGAAAGTGAAAGGAACCGGGCCATGGCTGAAAATGAAATGAATGGTTTGTATTGCTCAACAAGGCGTATTATCAGTATTGTTAAGAACTTAGCCAACGTTGATATCTTCTTCTGTGTTTGCCTTTGACTGGTTTTGTAAAATATATTGGACCGGAGTCGAGAGCATGAAGAGTGCCACTATATTATGTAAGTGATATGACTAGTACCTGAAGAAAGAAGAAAGAGGTTCAAGCGGAAAGTTATGTTGATCGTCAATGTCGCTTCAAGGTTCTTTCTTCATTGTCTTGATTGCCAAGGTGACCTCTAATACTACATTCACACCAAGTTCTTATTAATAACAGAGGCTCTAGAAGCTGAAATAATGATAACAAAGATGTAATCAGCCAGGTGTGTTTGTGCAGGTGGGACAATCGAACTTCAGCATTAACACCGGAGAAAGAGATATTCTACCTAGTGGCGATCCTAACATCGGCAGTGAATGTAGTAACATTAGTGAATGTTTGTATTGCTCAACAAGGTCATGTGAATGTAGTAACATTAGTGATAATCAAATATGACAAAAGTTGGTATCCTTTACATTGTAGATATTTGTTTTGTAGTTTAGGTTGAAATTTGTAGGGTTTTTTTTGTACTTGTATTGCAGGTTCTGTTTTTAAAACTGCAGGTTCTGTTTTTTGTTCTTGAATGTTCTTGATTGTGTTCTGTTAATCTATCCATCATGCAATGCAATATTTGTTTTAATTCACTATTCATCAAGAAAGTTGGCAAAAAAGAAAATTTGATAATTAATAAACACAAAAAAAAACAATATATATTTTTTAAATGTTTGAGTAACCTTCTTTGGGGTTCTCTAGTAATAGAGTGATTTTGCTTAAGTTCTTTTAGGATTGCTTTACTTAATTTATGATTATTTATATAATTAATTAATGTGAGAGTAACTATGGTGGATTACTCCACTAATGATGGTCTTACTTATCCTTTACATTTTAAAAAGCTTAATATGTGTACGGGGAAATTAGGATAGTGTTTAATCAAAAAGATAGGACAGTAGTAGGACGACGACGGTCAGGGCTAAGTCATGAAATAGTCTTTTGAGTCATAAAAAATTAACAATAAATAAATTGGTAATCGGGTGAGGTGATATGTAACACAATTCTAATTAATTAAGAAGGTTCAAATTTAATTAACCATTACTTAACATGACAGAAAAATAAGAGTTCAAATATAAAGATGTTGTAATTAGGATACAAATATAAGTCGAGAAAAAACAAAAGAAATATTTACATATACAACCCCATTTTCCTGTCATATGGATATTGAATGAATATATTTTTAATTGTTTAAGTAAGTAAGTGATCAAGAAAAGCGAGAAAAAAATAATGAACGACATTAAAATCACAAAAAATACATATATTTTTTATGAATATTTTATCCTTGAAATTTTTATAACTTTGATTCAAGATTTTCGAAGAAGAAAAGGATCGACAACATGGTGGATGGAGAAGATGAGCAAGAAAACGTAAAGAACCAATGCGACTAAACCGGCGATTAATGCTCCGGTTATCTGATCGCAGAACCTCGGTACCTGGCCGCAAATTGGCAACCAACCTGCGTTTGCGTTTCCTCTTTTACCCACTTGTGCCACCGCCACTGCCGCTGATAAGCTTGACGTCAGCAGCATCGTCACCATCTTTACGGTTAATTTAACATTTACATATAAAAACTTGATTAAACAACATATTTATCGAAGTAGATCATTAGAAGTTGTTTGAATCAAGAATATATAATCATGATTCTAACAAATTCTACATTATATTAGTATGTTTATATCAAATAATTATATTTCGAGCACTCCTCTAATTGCCGTTTATAATGTATTTTGATAACATTTTAGGTACCAAAAAAAAAAAAGTTGCTAGCATAGAGATGTAGTAATAGAGATAATTACCAAGTCCAACACAACTACGAACTTCCACAATAAACTCTCTTTTGGTAAAAAGAGAACGAGAAAGCTATAAACGCTCACAATCGCGTTTGCAATCACGAAGTACCTGCAATAGACGCACACATGTATGCATAAGCATGTACATACTTTTCAAGATCCTTGTTAAACACGCCAAATAGGAAAAAACTTACTTGAACGCAGCCAAGTCGCTATACTTGGCTACCAGGGAGAGGACAAAGAAGGAAGACCTTTCACGGCTAGTGACCATTGCGATAACCGCTCCTAATGCGGCACAAAATGCCGCAAATCGCAGTACCAACCCACCCAATCTCTGTGTTAACTTCACCATCAGTTTAGTTTTAAACTGTGAAATTTAACTATGGAAGAGAAAAGGAGAGAGAGAGAGATTAATAAGACAATGTAAGAAAACAAAGTCACGAAATATAAACCATAGTAAAATGAATATGATATTGGAGTGTTGGATGGGTTTGTTTCAACTGTCTCCACCGGTCATGCAAGATTTATTTATTTTTGTGTTTAAGAGATTTATAAAGCAAAATAAAATATCAAATGTGAATCAACTAACATGAACAAATTAATTTCCTAGTGAAACAACACCATTGACATTTTTCAAGCTTATAAAACTCAATTTTGATTTTACAAAAGGATAATCTTCATTTGATGACATAATAAAAAGACCAAATTTTTTGTTTTGAAGCAGCGGCGTTGTCCTAACTTAGGTGTACCCTCGCTGGGGGTTTTGTCTGTAATTGCTGTTTCAACTTTCAATGATCCCGATTACAGAAAATGGTTCAAAAAGGTTACAAAACTTCTGTGTTTGCTTCAACCATTAGAACTCACTTGACCAATGACGTGATCTTCGTATATGATGTAATAAAATCTCAGCCACAAATATGTCGCGACTGGTTCTGTTGTTAACAAATGCTGATGGTGTTTCTGCCTTTACGAGTTATGGATCTTCCCATTCTTAAGCGACGTCCTGTTAGAGAGTCCAGTAATATGACCAAACCTTCTTCAACCGCATCAGCTTGTTTGTCTAACTCATAGCTGCTTAACTGTGGGAGAAGGCTAAGCTCGGTTAGGAGTCCAATTGCCGCTGCAGCCGTGCAGGTCCGGTCCCATGATGGTTGCGGCCTGTATGTAGAAAGATCAAGTGAGGAAGGAGAGCAATTTTTTTGGCAGAGAAAGATTGGATCAGGAACATGAGTAAATATAGAGGTTTGAGACTATTTTTACCGGAGCTTATGCATTGCGGATGCCCCAGCTGCAAGAGATATACAAGGAAGATCTTCGTCTCCCCATACTGACTTTGCGTGATCCTACATATGAGTTTAAGCAAATATCTTTTCGTTAAGCAAGTTCTTTAGAGAAAGGAAAAAATATGAAATCCATGTGAGAAATGATCAGCCCTGTACCTTTAAACGCTTGAGCATTGCAGCAGAATTGTTCCAGGTGCCATCAAGCAAAATGAAATGCAGAGTTTTATCCTCATCTGTCTGGGAAATATACAAAGTGAAGAGTCTTTTAGTCTATATCCTTACACAACCTAATCTAAGAATTTTTCTGTTTGAAATAAGCAACGATAGAAGAACAGAGAGCCTATAGTCAAAACATTGCAATCTTTACCATGGATGATGATCCAGGATTCTCTGAAGCCGAACAACCAAAAGTGTCTTTAACCGAGAAAGTAACTTCCGAGTTCTGGTTGGGATAGAGGCAACGGACTTGGTTTTTTCCTGAGCATCCATCAGAACAAAAATACAAGACTTTAGCAAAACAACTAGAGATTTTGAGTGACATCTTTTCAAGTTTAAACAACAAAGACTAGATGTAGATGAATCAAACACCTGCACGCTTGAATTCATTCCACATGATCTCTTCGTCTTCAGCAATTCCAAAGACGCAGAGTGTAGCGGATTGGACGCCAAATATCTGCCACAATAACTTGCCCGTGTTGTTCTGGCGTAGAAAATCCTGCCAACAGCTAAACAGCCTATCAGTCATAGGAGTTGGAGGGTACAGATTGAAATGGAATAGCCTAAACTGGTTGGTGTAATACTAACCCTAGGATGCATATAAAGCCAAAAACGTATCTGTTTCCATAAACCACACGGCTTGATATATGAACACATGCAGTCCTCCATAGCAAGCCAACACTGCATATATTCAGAAAATAATGAGTTGTGTTATTCATGGCAAATACAGCAATTCAAGAAACAGTAAAAGAAAGTACCTTCTGGCATAAATAACCCCTGCTCCCAAGCAGCCGGCAAGCAACTTGTCGAGCAGAAAAAAACCGGAACTTTTTCTCCGGGTCATCTAATGCTTCATATGTAGCCCTGTGTTTCTTATCTTCATATGCACCAAACGGTCCCTGTCATAGTTAGTTGCACATAAGTAGACGTATTATAACCTCACTCTAACGTTTAAGAGCTCAATGATCAACCCAAATCATATTAACCAGGAAGAAACCAGTAGCATTTCCACAACAAGACGATATAATCATTATACTCGTAGAGCTTCAGAAGATACCACAGCTCAAATCACTATAGCAAGATCCTCAGAAATGAGTAATGTAAGCACTAAACAACCTAAGCAGAAACGATTGAAAAGGAAATAAACAAGGAGGTTTCAATCATCACTCATGGTCATCGACAATTACCTGTAACTTGCCACCATTTCCACCAAACTCTATCGGCGAATCCAATTTGCACTCCAGAACTTTCAAATCATTCACAATCTGTTTCACCGTGGCTGGGAATGGAGACACCGGACCCCACCTCCGCCACTCCTCTACCGAGATGATTCCGTCTTCGGATTCCCTCGGCTGAGAACGCGAATTCACGGAAGTCATAACCAATCTACGGCCAGAAGCTCCGAGCTTACGGCGGCGGATACGGCAGTGAAACAGTAGAGACGGAGAGGTATCGAGTACGACGGATGCTCCGGCGATATAACGCATCGTTGGGTTCTATCGAAGAATAATAATTTAATTTTACGGGTAATTAAATAACATTGGGCTTAATTTTCTTTGGTAGAAATAATAATGGGCTTTTATGAGACTAAGGCCCAGTACAATTAGGTTTTTGGACTTCACATAATGATTTAACCCTAGTAATTTCGTAATTTGGAAGGTTTTTGGATGTTACCCTAGTATAAATGTCAATTCTTAATTTGTAAGATTGTGTTTGATCTAGGAGGATCGGAGGAGCTCTAAAGTTTTGTTTGTCTTACGCCTCCTGTTGTATTAACGAGAAAAGGAAGGGATCCAATTACGTGAAGTCCTAAACCGAGGCAGATGGGGACGGAATTGAAGATGAGGTTCTCTTGGAAGATAGACAACTTCTCGGACAGGAAAGAAAGGATGGTGTCGAAGTCCTTCTCATGCGGCGACTGTGAATGGTAAATGGACAAGACTTTTCCAGCGTCTCTTTCTTTCTTACCCGAATTGTCTAAAAGATTTCAGAACTAACCAAAGAAAAGAGAGGTTTTGCATGTCTTTAGGTGCGTTGTTGTTGATACCAAGCGATACCCTGGTTATGATTTTGATTTGTCTCTGCATCTGAGCGTACATAATCCTGAATCACTGAGACTTGGATGGAAAAGGAGAGCTAGATTTTTCTTCGTTATTTTGAATCATTCCGGCAAAGAGCTCCGCAGAACATATTGTAATGAACTTTTTTTTTACTTTTATACATGTATATGATGTATCTGATCTCATTGATTGATGAAGAAGAAAAAAGTCACAAGCTTGATATATATATACATATTATGAACAGACGACGGCAGATCCCGTTTATTCTGCGCTGAGGCCACACCATGGGCATGGGGTGTCAAGGGTCTGTTGTCTCTTACCGAGCTTCAAGACCCCGAGAAAAACATACTAACCGTTCAAGTCTTCGTTGAAGTAGACGAAGTTGTTCATCAAGGACAATCAACTGAAAATGATCTATTAGACTTCGAAGGTGTCCAGATCCTTGCTTCTCAAGTAAGTTTTTGGAGCCTCCTACTAGCTCCTTTTTTCTGAATCTGGTTAAACCTAATCCAATTTTTTTGGCAGGCTCATTCAGTGACCCGGATTTTAAGGCAGAACCCAGGATTTAAGGAAGATTTCGCTCCAAAGTACCCGGAGCTGAGGGCAGTATACTACACTCTCTTGGTCTCCCTCATCGAGACACTGATGAGCAAGTCTCCACAGAGCTTGTCTCTGGCTGAACTAACCAACGCTCAATCCCAATTGACCGAGCTGACGAAGGCAGGCTTCAAGCTAGACTTATTGGAGTCAAAGCTCGAGGAACTTTTCTTGGATAGGAAGAAAGTAGCTGTCCAACTCGAGGAACGGGTCAAGAATGTGGAACTGACTTTAGAGAAGATCAAATATGCGGCTGATGCTAGAGTTTCTTCGTTTGGGTTCATAGATTCTCTCATAAAGAGATTCTTTCTCTCTTGCTTCTCAATCTGAAAAGTGAAAGCATGGTTTATGAGATATATAGTGTAAGCTTGATGAACCTTTTGCGTGGTCATGATGATGGACGAGGACGATTCAGTGTTTTTACTTGTTGTCACTAATAAAAAAAAACCAAAACATTATTCTTCTCTAAAGGCCCAATGGGCTTCGAACTTGTATTATGTTTTGGGCCAAGAAAACAATAATCGTATTAACCTGAGGATATTAGATAGAATAATTAGCTCTAAACCGTGTTTTTAGAGATCATTATAAAATTAATTAAAAATCAGTCGTCTGCTTCTTCTATATCTGACAATCACATTTTGTCCTTTTTCATAATTTATTATTATTTATTTATTTTTGTCTCAAAGCCCAACCAAAATATTAGAGGATTACATTTTGGGGGATTAAGGAGAATCTCAAGAATCGAATCATCATCATCATCTATCGTGTGTTGCCTCCTTCTCTCTCTCACACCACTCGATGGCTGCTTTCACGTGTAGTTCCCGGCCGCCGATTTCTCTCCGGTCAGAGATGAGAATCGGTTCATCGCCGACGGGTTCTTTCTCTACTCGACAGATGTTCTCTGTGTTACCTGAATCGGGAGGATTGAGGACTCGCCTTTCTCTGTCATCATCAGTCTCCAAGATTTCTAGGGTTTCCCGATTACAACGACGCGGTGGTGGTGTTATTTGTGAAGCTCAGGAAACTGCTACTGGGAGTATGTTCTCTCCTCTCTCTCTTCTCTTTGTTATATCTCCTTTTCCTCCACAAATTTCTTATCTTTTCATGGGATTCGTGTTTCTGATTCGTCTCTTTGTCTCTGTGACCGAGTTTAGTATACTACATTAGTGGGTCTCTTGTGAAATTCGAAAAAGTATTGAACTTGGAACAAGTTAGAAAAAGTGGAAGTGCGTCTTCTTCTGTGGCCATATATGTATGAAACTTAGATGGTTGTTTGTTGTATTTGGTTTATCACACACACTGATTTGATTGCAAGTAATGTGGAATTGTGGATTGTATTTTTGTTTTGTTTTTGGGGTAATGAAAGAGCGTGTTCTGTTTCATTTCATGCTTAGCGCATATAGCAGTAGCACTTTGGTTGCAAGTTTTCTCATGTGGCTTTATCTCTCATGGAGCATCATCTTAACATTGTTTTTGTTTTCTCTTTGTTCATTATTCTAAACCCATTGTGACCTTTAGTGTTGTGTTTTTTTGCCTATATGGTCGATGCAGTTCCAGTGGTCAATGATTCAACATGGGAGTCTCTTGTTCTCAAGGCTGATGAGCCTGTGTTTGTGGACTTTTGGGCACCATGGTGTGGACCCTGCAAAATGATTGATCCCATTGTCAACGAACTTGCAGGACAGTACGCAGGGAAGATGAAGTTCTACAAACTAAACACTGATGAGTCTCCTTCAACCCCTAGCCAGTATGGTGTTAGAAGCATCCCGACCATCATGATCTTTGTCAAGGGTGAGAAGAAGGATACTATCATCGGTGCTGTGTCCAAAACCACATTAGCAACCAGCATCGACAAATTCTTGTAATGAAGATAGTTGTCACTGTTTAAAAAGTCTATCTTTTCCCTGTATCTCAAGTCTGAACTATTTACTTATCTACTCCCCACTCATCACTGTTCATCTAGACATGTATAATATAATATGATGTCTCCGATTTTCAGAAATTGAGTTTACGAAGACATTTTATGTGATATGTACACGGTTTGATGAGAGACCAGGTCGCAAGGGATAAAATTCTAATGCATAACTAGAGATACAATTGCATAGCTGATATAAGGTCAGAGCATTACGCCACATAGACTTACAAAACTTTGTCATTTCAAATCTTCTGAGCCTGTTACGGATGTTTTATGACCAGAATAACAAAAGACACCAAGTCGCTAATTCTCTTCACAAGAGCTAATCCATAGAACCTAAGAATTAAACTCACTCTGTGCAGAGTCTCTATCTGTTCAAATCTGTCTCTCTGCTTCTGCTTTGTAAAGTCTTCGGGTAATTCTCACTTTTGCTAACTTGTTTAACATGAACTGATTATATTCTTCAATTAGGATTTTCATATATATTGATACCAGTTTCGCTTCTATGTTTATCTAGCATGCGTAGTGAAAACGTCTCACTTCAGCAGAAGTTTGTTCTTAGTTAGAGTAATTCAAAGTATTGAGTGTATGACGATTTCGTCTAATAGTCATGAAGTTTTAGGATATATTCTTATAAGTTGGAGAGTTCAGAGGGTTTCGCATATAAAGCTGATCAAGACTTACATAACTCTTTTTTATCAGGATTTTTAAAGTAAAAGTAGCACTGAACAAAGACTATGGACCAGGGAGCACATCAAACTGTTTCCCGTTCAAATTGAAACCAGTTGACTACTTCCACAGACAATGATGAAACTGAGGTTATGGATACGGGGGTTGTGTGGGCACTGCGCAGTAACAGTCTTGTTGCTTAGCATGGATCTCCGCAAAAACGGGCCTCCTTGTACTATTTTCATCAGATAACCTAAGAAGTAAATACAATTAGAGGCAATGACGACATTAACTAACTCCTATCACTGTAATGATGATGAACATATAGTGATATTGAAAATACAGCTGTATTCATGTCTCAAAAGTCAAAAGTATGCGAGATTTGGAGGAAGTATGCGAGATCAGAAACAGAAACTTCTGGGATCTCAACCCTGCAAACGCGGGAAGCTGGATTTGGAGGAAGCTGTGCAGATTAAGACCGCTTGTTAGACCATTCATCGTATGCAAGATTGGGTCGGGTGAGAGAGCAAGTTTTTGGTATGATAATTGGACTGGTCTAGGACCACTCCTTGATATTGCTAGTTCCAATGCACCTCAGGTTGTTGGTCTTCCCCTTCAGGCGGTAGTGAGGGATGCAGGTCGGGGGCAAGACTGGTGGCTCACTACCAGCCGCAGTCGTAACCCCATTATCATCCTTCTTAAAAATGCGCTGCCACCAGTTGGAGACATGCTCCACTGTGAGCATGAAGATACGTATCTTTGGAAGCCAGACCAGAATCCACCCTCACACATGTTCTCCATGGCGAAGACTTGGTCAGCCTTGAATCCCCAAGGTCCTCAAGTCCCCTGGTACAAGTCAGTGTGGTTTAAACACAGGGTGCCGAAGCATGCGTTCATTTGTTGGGTGGTGGCGTGGAATCGACTACACACTAGGGACAGACTGCGGAGCTGGGGCCTCAACGTACCTGTCCTCTGCACTCTCTGTAACGCTCATCCAGAAACCAGGAATCATCTCTTTTTTCAGTGTGACTTCGCCAATGAAATTTGGCGGTTCTTCACCAACAAGATGGGTCTTCAAGCTCCATCTCAGTTCATACATTGCCTTCAATGGGTGCATACTGTATCCTCGAATCCAAATTTGGTTACAATTCTCAAGTTAGCTTTCCAAGCCTCGATCTATATGATTTGGAAAGAACGCAATCAGCGCATCCATTCCTCCAGTTCAAAAACCGCCTCTGTTATCATCAGGGAGATCAAGACGATCATTCGATCTCGTCTCCTACCGCTCTCATCCGCTCCTTACTCACAATCTCCGGGTCAAACCTTGCTCATCACCTGGTTCAGTCTGTTTTTGTAATATTTATTTTCGCAGGTCGCTATCTTTTTTGTTGTTACGACCCTGCTCGGGATTACAATCCCTCGGTTAGGTAAGTGTCACGGTAAGCTAACTTTCAATCCACCTTAACTAGGTTGTTCTGGGCCTGTGGCCGTCATGGGCTTTTTGCCTTGTAAAACTTTTTAAAACTTTTTAATGATGAAGTATGTTAAAAAAAAAAAAAAAAAAAAAAAAAAAAAAAAAAAAAAAAAAAAAAAAAAAAAAAAAAAAA
>NC_025701.1:1218019-1222708 GCF_000633955.1 Camelina sativa | reverse complement strand
AAAAAAAAAAAAAAAAAAAAAAAAAAAAAAAAAAAAAAGTCAAAAGTAGTTTGATAGATAAACTCAAATCTCATGCAGTAATAAATGTGTACCAGCTAACACTTCTAGTCTACCACTGTATGTAATTTATAAATGTAAAATATGAAGTAGATGAGAAACGGAGTAAAGAGCACATGGGAGAGAAATGTGGCCAAACGTTATGTATGGCTGATGGTCATATTAAGTTAAAAATATTTGTGTTGTGGCATGATCAAAATTAAAAACTAATAACCACCCAAAAAAATTTAAAATTCGGACATAACGTGAGAAACTCCATGCAGTCTTTGATAAATCGATATATTTTGATGTCAACTCTCTAGTGCGCATCGGGGAACGTGATAGATTTTTATAAGTATAGTCTACTGACGTTAGTCCAAACTTTATATAACTTTTATTAGTATATATATAGTCTAGTGACTTTAGTCCAAACTTATCAATTCATCACTACCTTTTCTTTTTCTCTAAATTTATTTATCATCACTACCTTCATCTTCTCTGTTCATCCTCTAAAACTTCATTAAGCGTAGCAGGTAGATTTTAATTTATTCTCTCAGACTCTCAGTTAGGTTTTACATTTCAAATAATGCATATTTGGAATCGAAGAGATATGTGATCGGTGTATATATATGCACGCATCATAATTAATACATATTATTAAATATTTTGACATAAGTATCTTAATTTTCTGTGCAAGTAGGAATGGGAATTATGAGCAAAAAGTTTGACGTTCGACGCGCCCATAGTTGGATGATAAGGGAAGCCAAAGAAGATTCCCGAAGAAGAGCAATAGGGCAGAACGAAGAAGAACGAAGAAACAATAGAGAACAAGAACAACAACAAGAAATAGAAGAACAAGAAGAACAAAAAGCAGGAGAACAAGAAGAAGCAGAAAAACAAGAAGAAGAAGAAGAAGAAGAAGAAAAAGAAAAGGACCACATCATTGTCACATCCAGGGGTTCATTTTCAGAGCCAAATCAGTCGACGATATCCAAACAAGAAGCATACGAAGAAGAAGAAGAAGAGCAACAACAACAAGCAAAAGAAGCATCAAAACTTGAAAAACAAGAAGAAGAGCAACACCAACAAGCAAAAGAAGCAGCAGAACTTGCAAAACAAGAAGAAGAAGAAAAGGACCACATCATTGTCACATCTAGGGGTTCATTTTCAGAGCCAAATCAGTTGACCATATCCCAAAACAGAGATGAATCTAAAATAATGAATCGTGGGATTCTATGTGCACTAAGAGCAGGTGACCAAGAATCCTTCATTAAAAGGATCTCAAATGATGAAATGGTCATTCCACAACTCGTAGACAAACAAGGAAACTCGCCACTTCCTCTTGCTTCCTCGTTGGGTCATTACCATATAGTGGAGCATATAGTTCGTCGGTTTGGGTATCTTTCTAAACACGAAAACTCAATGCGTGAGACCCCTCTTCATGTTGCAGCCAGATCAGGTAATCTCAGTATTGTTAAGTCTCTAGTCAACTCAACAGATTGCTCTGTACTCTCAGCTAAAAGCAAGATCGGAGACACTGCTCTACACGCTGCGTTGAAAGGAAAACATGAAGATGTGGCTTTCTACCTAGTAGGTATGAAGCATGATGTATCATTTAATGAGAACGATGATGAAGTCTCTCCTTTATATCTAGCTGTAGAAGCTGGATACTACAAGATCGTGCGTAAAATGCTTGAATGTTCTTGTTGCCCGTCTAAACTAGCTTCCATGTCTAGTGGAAAATCTGTTGTACACGCAGCAATGAGGGCCAAGAGCAAAGGTTTGTTCCTAAGCTTAAATCAAATTGTATGCACTTTGTAGCTTCATGTTCACGTTTCTTACCTTGTGATAGTGTTTTCTTGGTGATGATTGCTTTCTTTTTGCAGATATACTTGGTATTGTTCTTAGTCAAGATTCAGGGCTTGTGAAATCACGCTGCAAAGAAGGAAAGACATGTCTTTCACTTGGAGCATCTATAGGATTTTATAAAGGAGTTTGCTATATACTAAAGGAATTCGACAAACCAACTTCACACCTTTGTTATCTCACTGATGATGATGGCTTCACTCCAATTCATATGGCGGCAAAGGAAGGACAGGCCAAAATCTTAGAGGAGTTGCTTAAACATTGTCCTGACTCAATAGAGTTGCTTAACAATAAATGTCAAAATATTCTCCATGTTGCTGCGGAAAGTGGTAAGTCGAAAATTGTCAAGTATATCCTAGGACTTGATAACCAGAAAAGACTGGTGAATGAACAAGATGCTAATGGAAACACACCGTTACATCTAGCCACAAAGAATTGGCACCCAAATGTTGTGAGTATGCTTACTTGGAACACTGAAGTTAACCTCAAAGCACTGAACAATGGTGGCTTCACAGCTCTAGACATCGCTGAAAAGAAGTTCAACAATGACTACATACTTCGCAGGGTATGTCACATCTCTTATATGCATCATCCTTTCTATTTCCTATTGTAATGTATATACTATATATATAACGTCTTTTAATTTGTTGACTTTCAGAGATTGACTTGGATGGCTTTGATATCTGCTGGTGCACCAAATGGTCCAAAACTGATTCCCTTGAAAATGTCGAAAAACAAAAAATCTGAGTGGGGATACACAGATAAATTCAAGGATCGTATCAATACTCTTATGGTTACTGCGACTCTTGTAGCTACTGTGACATTCGCAGCAGGTTTCACATTACCTGGAGGTTACATCAGTTCTGCTCCAGATTTAGGCATGGCTGTTTTGGTCAAGAGAACAGCATTCAAGGTTTTTCTGTTGTGCGACAGCATTGCAATGCTTAGTTCCATGGTAACTATAATGGCTCTCATTTGGGCACAGCTCGGCGATGTGGTTCTCATAGAAAAAGCTTTCCTAGTAGCCTTGCCGCTTCTTGCAACAGCTCTTGTGTCAATGACGGTTGCATTTATGGCAGGAGTTTCTCTCGTAGTAAGTCATATTCCTTGGCTTGCCTATTTCATATTGACCTTAACTTCAGTCTTCCTCTTGGCCCTGCTCCTGCTCATCGTTCCTTATGTTTACTCATATCCTAGCCAAGGCTTTCTTCGGTACATCTTTTACTTTCCCTTCATCCTAATGATTTACGCTGTTAGTGACAAAGAAGACAGCAGCAACAATAACGACTAGAAGAAATGCTCTGTTCAGCAATTCTTTTGTGTCATGGCAACTGTTTTTGATAAAATAAGAGATGTTAAGAGTCTGGTTAGAGCAGAGATATGTAGTTGACTCTGCGTTGGAGTCAACGACCTAATTCTGTTATTTAATTGCTTTCTTGGCAAGCTAAAACGTTAGTGTTGATTGGTACGCACATTCAGACATTTTCTTACTTTTTGTGATTAAGTCAATGACTTGATCGGATCAAACAGTTTTGTTGCTACCTAAATTTTCTTAACAAAAGTTCAGAACTTCAGCTTGATCTTCCTCATCCTTCATCTACTAGATTTGAAGGCGTCTGAGGTAATCCTAGTTTAATTTATAATTATTAATTTCGGATTGCTATATTGAAATATTGAGAATTTATGATCTATTTCTATTATCTCATCTGGTTTCAAAAACATGTTCTTGTCAATTCCTATCATCATGTCTCGTATTATTTCCCACAGAGATTTAATGAGCTTGGATATGGCCTCGGGGTCTGCTGGTTCACCAATTGGTTCACAACCAACTGTATTGAGTGATTCACAGCGCCGCAGAAGATCTAAGCAACAAGCTAGAATCATTGGTCTTATGTTGTTTACAACAATAGTAACAGTTGTGACATTTGTTATGGGTTTCACATGTACAAAGATTTACATGAATTCTGCTCCAGATTTAGGCATCACAGGCTTGGTCAAGAAAGCAGTATTCATTGTCTTCTTGTTGTGCAATAGCATTCCAATGATCTCGTCTGTCATAGCTACAATGACTCTCATATGGCCACAGCATATGGTTCATAATCCTCTGATACAAAAAGCAATGATACGAGCCATGGCACTTGTACAACTTGCTTTTTTGTCAATGTTTGGTTGCATTTATGGTTGGAGTTTTTCTTGTGTTGATCCTTCTTCCATATCTTTAGCTCCAAAAGCACATACTGCAAAAGTGACGTGTGGTCATGATACTTTTCCATAACACAATAAAAAGCTCATTATGATTTGATGAGATCGTATAATTTAAACTTTTGTACATCTGTTTCTTGATTGCTTCTCTCTGCAAATTTTCTATTCACAATGATTGATCAGATCTTTTATATTTTAGTTTATTGTGGTCTTATGTTGCTGATTTTGCTCTAATCATGTTTTTAAGGATTAAATTGTAACAAAAGTAAAACTTTTGGGGTCAATTCACAATTTCCAAAAGTTTCTAAAAGTCGCCGCCGTCACTACGCACCATCATCAAAGGCGATACCTTTCTTCGCTTGCGAAAGTAACGAGAGACTCGGCAAATATCGAATCTTTGTACAATGGAGAAAGGGGTAGTGATGGAGCTGATTAGAGGGTCTACCAATTGGGCCAAAGTTGTGGAAGATATCGTGAAGCTTGAGAAGAAAACGTTCCCTAAACACGAATCTCTCGCTCAAACTTTCGACGGAGAGCTGCGCAAGAGAAACGCCGGTTTGCTATACGTCGACGTCGACGGAGAAA
>NC_025701.1:1190795-1216906 GCF_000633955.1 Camelina sativa | reverse complement strand
TACAATGGAGAAAGGGGTAGTGATGGAGCTGATTAGAGGGTCTACCAATTGGGCCAAAGTTGTGGAAGATATCGTGAAGCTTGAGAAGAAAACGTTCCCTAAACACGAATCTCTCGCTCAAACTTTCGACGGAGAGCTGCGCAAGAGAAACGCCGGTTTGCTATACGTCGACGTCGACGGAGAAACAATGGGTTATGCTATGTATTCTTGGCCGTCTTCGCTTTGCGCTTCCATCACCAAGCTCGCAGGTATTAGTATACAAAAGGTCCACCAAGTGTTCGATGAAATTACGCAGTGAGAAAAACGTTCATGATTAATTCACAAGCTTTAGGTAGAAACTAGGGAAGAAGGAGTGTAATTACTTAGCCAAACTTTTACTGAAACCTTTTTTAAAACCGTTATGATATATTAGCCGCACTAGCTAATAAGGAACCAATGATTCTAGTAAATTCGAGAGCTATCAATATAAGCTCTTACAAGAGTTTAGGATTAAGTGTAGCTTTGTTTTTGAATGCTTAAAGATGAATGAAAATATTAACATAGGTGTTTCTTATCAGACAAGTTAAGAGCTTAATCATCAGGAAGAATGTATCTCAAGTGTACTTTTACTTTCTTATGTTGTTTTGGATCATGTAGTGAAGGAGAATTGCAGGAGACAAGGTCATGGAGAAGCATTGTTGAGAGCAGCTATCGACAAGTGCAGAAGCAGAAAGGTGCAACGGGTTTCACTTCATGTCGACCCCACGAGAAGTGCTGCGGTGAATCTGTACAAAAAACTTGGGTTCCAAGTAGACTGTCTAGTGAAAAGTTATTACTCCGCTGATAGAGATGCTTACAGAATGTACCTAGATTTTGATGACTCTGTTTAGCCTAGAGAAGGTTCATTGGAATTATAAATGTTTTTTTTTTCCAGTTCGTGGCTGGTGAATGATACGCCTTGTACACACTCGTTGAGTAGTCTCTCTACATCAACATGTCTACCGGGTTTTTTAATATATTATCTTGAAACCATTAACTTCTTACTTGTAATTATTTTCTCTCAGATTTTGTAAATTAACCCCTCTTTTTTTTCATTATTAATTTAGTCTAAAAGGTTGCAAACTTAATTTGAAGTGTCAGTGTAGTTACATTTGGCCGGAACGTTGATAAATTTATTTATTACTTCATATAATATTAAATTAATAATTTTGTAATCTGATTAGTAATTAAATTTCACTTCAACTTAAAGTTTTAACAACTCTGTTTTCATGGATAATTTTAAATATTAAATATTACCAACCAAAACATAAAATAAAAAAATCGCTAGTATGTTAGTATAATTTTATCATATATGTCTAAATTAATCTCATGATAAGTGTTGATTTAAATTGAGGAAACAACAAAATGTATTAATACAAATTAGTCAATTAAAAAAAGAGGTTGGCATCATCGTCTTGCCTTCCGGCGTTGACACTGGCGATAACACTATCACCTAACATCTTGCCTTTCGACGTTGGCATGGATTGTGAATGGATCTCATCAATCGTGAGATCGGATTTTTTAAAGAAGGTTGAAGAAAGTTAAGAAATAATTGAGATTTTTTTAGAAAACACAATATATTAAATTAGTCAAACTATTACATTCTTCAAAGTTCAAACATTACAATTTCATAATCTAAATACCTAAACATTACAAAACATTACAAATTAGTGTTTTGGAGGTATTGACTAATTTGTATTAATATATCATTTTATCATATATGCTTAATTAATCTCATGATAAGTGTTGATTTAAATTGAGGAAACAACAAAATGTATCAATACAAATTAGTCAATTAACTCCAAAACACTAATTTGATATGATTTAAAAAAACACACTTTTTATGTTTGTTATAAAAAATATCTACATACAACATATAATTTTGTATATGATAACATCTTGTGCAAAATTTTAACACAAAATCTTTTGAATATGTCATATTAGTTCAAGATATGACATATTAATACAAAATCTTTTAACTATTAATTTTAATATTAGTTCAAGATATTTGAAATTGCTATACTGATGTAGAGTCCTATGATATGATGAAAATATGAACAAAGCTCAATTTAGAATTAGAGGATATTATAGCGAGAGATTTGAAATTAGATAAAATAAATCTCTTGCGAAGAAGTTGGCATAATTTAGAGTGAACTAAGGAAATTACAGTTGGGAGATTCAGTTAAAAATGACAAGAGATTAAAAGAAGAAAAATATATGAGATGAAAAACAGTTTTTTTTTCTCTTGATCACCAAAACCACAATAATAACATAACTAAATCCAAACCCCTTTCATTATGGGAAGATCGTACTTTTCAAACTCTTTCATGCTTAATAATTGACTGTGTGATTATGCTTAACATCACTTTGGAATTCTGATATAGCAAGCCATATTAATAGTGAATGATTTGGTCAATCATATGATGCCTTGAAGTTGTAGTGTGTAAATTAATTTTGAAGTTATAGTGTGTAAATTTAGTTGCTTAATTAAATAAAATATTGAGTTTAATTTCAAAACGCGGGGATAGCTCAGTTGGGAGAGCGTCAGACTGAAGATCTGAAGGTCGCGTGTTCGATCCACGCTCACCGCATTGTTTTTCTTTTTTTCCGAAATATTGACACGCCGCCGTATTGAGAAAGATTAAGAAACAACAGAAATTAGCAACCGACGTCGTATTAAGAAATATATAGAAACGAGACAAACTACGTCGGATTGTATGTAAAACCCTATGATATTCACCGACATCATTCTCGCCGGTGATTTTTAAACGTTTTGTTAATCCAATCATCGGAAAACTTCGAAGATGTCTCTCATTTCCTGCTGGGAATACGAACGATTCATGTCCCTGACGACCTATCTTCCGGCTATGTGCCGAAGGGCTACTGTGTTAAGGTTTTACTACACGGTAATTTCCACTGAGTTCTTGCATGATCAAAGCCTAAAACTATGGAGCAATTTACGAATCTTCAGTGTAATTGTAAGTGTCTCAGATTCAAGTTCAACAATTTACTATACTAAAACTTCACTCGAATATATTGTCTGATATAATAATAATTATGGTACATGTCACAAAACGGATTTATAATCTAATTGAAGTCGCATATCAATTAATTAACCTTCAATTCAAGAAGCCAAACCAACAAGCTTCTCGCTAACCTCCCACAGCTTTTTCGCCTTCTCTGCATCACTTGCTTCTTTAGAAAGCTGATTCTCAAACGAGGACGAGTTATTGTTCCAGCTCCAGTACACACCTGACTTTCCAAGACTAGGGTCGCTCACAACCTAACCACAAACCCCACACAACCTCAGTATCCAATCAAGAGTCTGTTTATAAAATACTTATTAGAGAGGGGGTTTGCAAATGAAAACTCTGACCTGTGCTAATCTTTTCCCAGCTTCTTCTTCAGATACATAACCTTTGGTGATATACTTCTGAAAAGGTGGAAAAAGAAGCCGAAACAGCGGTATGTGTTCTCTGAACAACCCGGTTGTAGCGATGCAGCCAGGGTAAAGAGAAGCAAAGGTGACTCCGGTTTCCTCGTGGTAACGTCTGTGAAGCTCCTGCATTGTCAGCATATTGCAGACTTTGCTGTCTTTGTAAGCCTTGGCTCCATCATACTCTCCTCCATCTATCATTGAACTGTTTTGTCCATCCAATCCCGATGCTAAGCCTCTTAAGTCGCCAAGGTTTGCCTTTGGTGGCACATTCCCAGCCAACGTGTTTGTGTTTCCTACAAGAACATAGATAAGAAGAACATTCATTTGTCTGAAAAGAGAATGGACTCTCATCTTATTGTCTATTGTTTACCTGTTATAGATCCTACGATGATCATACGTTTCGATGGATAATCCGATTTTTTCAGGTCTTCAAGAAGCAATCTTGAGAGAAGAAAGTGTCCCAGATGGTTGGTTCCAACGCTAAGCTCAAACCCTTCAGCTGTAAAAGAAGGTTCTTTAGCAGTCGGTTGGTAAACCGCGGCATTGCAGACAAGAACATCGAGTTGCTGTTCTGTTCTCCTGAAATTATCAACGAACTGCTTCACGCTTTCGAGCGAAGCAAGATCAAGATGCATCACTGTGTAATCTTCCTTAGACATTCCTACAGACTTGGCTGCTTTCTCGGCCTTGAGAAAGTTCCTGCAAGCCATGATCACATGCCATTTCCCTGTGTCTGCTAAAGCCTTTGCCGTGGCTAAACCTAAACCAGAAGAAGCTCCGGTGATCACTGCAGTGCCTTTTCTCTCAGTCTTCTTTTGCTCCGGGGATGCCTCGCTCGCCGGCGGCGTTGCTGTAACCGTCTGTGCGCGAACACCGGTGGAGAATCGCGGCTTTTGTCTCCTCTGTTCCTGCAACGAAACAGAGTAAAAAATACCTCAGGACATTTTCAATATCTTTTTTTGAGAATTTAACATTGATTGGGTGAATGATTTTACCTTGATGGTTAAGAGGGTGGAGATTTTGTCGGCTCTATAATGGTTTGATAATGAAGAACCAGTTAAAGTCGTCTCCTTTAGAGAAGCATTGAATTTGCTCTGCAGAATCACCATTGGCATACTGAGCTAAATTCTCAATTTTTCTCGAAGTATTATATAAAGACAGATGAATTAGTAATTATGAGACCCATACCTCTTTTTGGATTGAAATGGTTGAAGGAAGAAGAGAACAAGCAGCTTGAAGAGCCATTGTTGTACGGAACTGAAGGTAGTGTCACAGTGTGTATTCGAGTTTCGCCGATTTGAGGAGCGACAAAAGATAAGGTAGTATTGGGTTAGTGACACCTGTCTTTCCAGGCTCAAAGCTCTTCCCCTCAACCAATCAGATTACTAGTTTCAGATTCTTCTTCTTCTATCTCTCGTTTATTGGGCCTTGAGATGGGCTTTGGTTTTATTATTTGTTAAATCTTAACTGATCTCATTGAACACTGTTGATATGTGGAGCTGTAATGAATCTGGGCCGTCCAAATGTGTCAAGTAGAATTTGGTGGAAGAGAGAAGAAGGCGGCAACTCAACGGTCAATGGAGAAATTGGAGAAAGAGAACCAAAACAAACAAACAAAAAAAACGAGAAAAAAAGAAAAAACACTTTTGGATCACAGCTTTCTTCATCTTCTGTAATTTCTAACAGTTTGCAAAATTCCAATGAATATTTCCATTTTTGCCTCTATTTTATTTTACTTTCTCTTCTATTTTCTTTCTGTTTCCTCTTCCTCCTCCGTCTCCGTCACGGTTTCTAGACCATCTCCTCCTCCTCCATTGTCCCCTTCCTATGTCTATATAACAGGTAACTTTCTTTACCCCTCATCTTTCTAATCAATCATATCGATTTGCTAGTAAAATTTGATTTGATTTATATCATTGTTTGAAGGTAAATTGCATTGTAAAGTTACAAACTTTACATTAAAAAGTAATGAAAAAGAAAACTCCTTTAATTGCGCTATTATGTTAGATCTAGAAACACCTTTTGTATCAAATTATACCAAATTTTTGACTAAGTGAAAATGGAAATGATGATGAATTGTTGAATATTTTAAAGAATAGAGAACATCAGTTAATCTCATTTACCCTCTTTTCGATATTTTCATTTTTTATGGAGGCAAACAAAATTATAGTATATGACAACCCATAACTCTGTCTAGCTTAGCTAAACGTGTTAAAATAATTTAGGAAAAATATTTCTATTTTTTAAACAATAAGCTCTGACCTGTACGCAACCAAATTAAACACTAAAACTTATCTGTGATCAACTTATTATAGCTCTGTATAAATCTTCCTTCTCTTTCTTTTTGTCCAATTTATCTACAGAGAATTCTAAGCTTTTTTACCATCCAACTTGCATCATTTAGGTTTAACCCCAAAGCTATTTTGCAATCATAATAACTTTTGTTTTTTTTTCCCCAGCCTAATCTCTCTTTTGATGACAATGTAGGGTAATACCTAAGTTTTCTTCTTTACATGCAATTATATGCGGTTTTGCTTTTTTCGATAATCTTCCTTCTCTTAGTTTAAAAGATATCATTGGTTAATTTACTTTTCTATGAACATTTGTGTCCCTCTCATGAAGTCCAGGAAACGTAGGCAGTTCTTTCCTTCTTGTTCGTCTCATCACCAAGTAATCAACTCTCTTCGTTATGTTCTTCTTCTCCAAACTCATATCAAATTTGAATTATATCATCAAATTTGAGAGTAACCAACTTCAATCTCCGCATTTACATTGTTCTTGTGTGTCCCACCCGTTTCTTTAATCCTCAATGTATCGTAAATGAGTGTCATGCGCATTTTTCATTGTAACTTGCAAGTAATTAAGCTGACTCAAAATTTTCTGAGTTGAAAATCATATGCTTTGCTAATGTTAAACACACATATGTACCGTACGTGTGCAGGTAGAGGACGATGAAGCGTGGGAAAGGCGAGAAAAAGGCAACAAAGAGCCGAGATGGCAGTGGTCAAGTAGTTCCGCTCACGTAATAGCTCAATTGGCTAATTATTTGTTTTAGTGAGTATATATTGCTAGATATCACAGGGTATATTGATAACACATTCATATGTAAAAAAATATGCATGCATGTGATTAATTTATTAGGTGTATAATTTTTTAGATCTATCATCTCATATGTATATACATGCTTTATTAGTGAACCGGTGGTTGTAGCTACGGGTATGGTTGGAACTAGATCATGGATAGGAGGGCTCTTCACACGCTCCAATAGACGTCAAGACAAGTCATCAGTCGATTACACTTTGTCTCCTCTTCAGGTTAGGATAATCACAAGTATCATAAATATAAGACATTTGGAATATTTAATTTGTATAACATTTTTGGATTTGTAATCAATCGTACATAGGAGGAAAGACTTCAAAAGCTGCAAGACCGTATGGTTGTACCTTTCGACGAGACACGAATTGATCATCAGGTAGATGAATTTCCTTTATTATTAAGATGTTTATCAGTGAGTGAACAACATGCATTTATATTGTTTTGATTCTGTGCGGTTAATATATATATGGCAGGAATCACTAAAATCATTGTGGAATGTCGCGTATCCGAATGTTAGTCTCACGGGTTTAGTAACAGAACAATGGAAAGAAATGGGATGGCAAGGTCCCAATCCATCTACCGATTTCAGGTAAAATTGGATCTAAACTTAAGTTATTGCAAAGAAAAAGATGTATAAGCCATCTCAAGGGAAAACACTTAGCGGTGACTTGACTCCCTGTTTTGTTAACATTTTTGTTTGTAGGGGTTGCGGAATTATCGCCCTAGAGAATTTGCTATTTTCTGCAAGAACTTATCCGGTAAGATATTCATGAAAACATGCATGTTCATATACATAGTCTTTTTATAGTGTAATCATGTTCATATATATAGTTATGAAACATGTTCATATATATAGTTTTATTATAAGAACTTCTTTGCTCCACAAAATGTGTTTATACAACAACAAAAATGTGAAGGGTTGTTTCCGGAGGCTATTGTTCAAACAAAGAGGCGACCGGGCAAAGTGGGAGTACCCTTTTGCGGTGGCCGGAATCAACATCTCCTTCATGTTGATCCAAATGCTCGATTTACAAAATAATGGTAAGTTTCTTAATCTGTTACAATTTTATTCAGGTCATATTCCCTATTACGAAATGGATGAAATACAAATATAAGAGGATCGATGTTTTTGTATGATAACTCCGTCATTTCTAGACCAATTTCGTTTTCGAGTTTAAAAGCTTTAACTTTGTGTTTTGATTTTGTGCAGCAAAGCCGAAATGTCTTCCAGGGATGAATTTTCTCAAACTCTTAGAAGGTAAATAATTATATGTTCTTCTAAATTGAACCCCAAAAAAAAAAAAATGATTACTAAAAAGGTAATAGTGTATATGACGATCGCAAAAATAATCAAGAATCATATTCCAATAATTAACAGAAGACGAGAATGCATTCGATGTACTATACTGTATAGCTTTCGCGATGATGGATGCTCAATGGCTTGCAATGCACGCTTCTTACATGGAATTCAATGTATGCGCCTTCTCAATCAATCTATCTTCATTCTCCTTTTCGAATTGTTTTTTGGGAATTAGTTCTTAAGAATTGTATATGGTATGTATTTTTATCAGGAAGTATTACAGGCGACTCGGAATCAGCTAGAGAGAGAGCTTTCTTTGGATGATATTCATCGGATTCAAGATCTTCCTGCCTACAATCTTTTGTTCCAATAGTATTTTTTTCTTTCTTTTTTCTAGTTTGATTTGTTTATGTTGTACATTAATTGAAATTTATAAACGAAAATGAAAATGATAAACCAATGAAGCTCAAAAAGGTATAAAATGAATGATCATGAACATAACACATGTATGTAATAATAATGTTTGGTAACAGTGATGATGATGGTGTGGGAAATTATTAAGTGGAAGTGGAATCATTGACTTTTGTACTTTGAAAATCAACTGTTTTGTCTCTCTCTCGTAATATTATGAATTATGAATTATTTGTCGGTTCTATTTAATAATACTACTAAGTGTGAGTGGTTTATGGTTGTTTTTATATGAAAATGATATAAATTAATGTACACTTTTTCTTCTATTGTAATAAAGATCTTCAGACCAAAATAATTTATTTTATTGTCCTTGACGACATAAATTTAATTAAACTTGTTAATCATGACCATTCTTTTGAAAATTCGGTCTGTTTTATTACCTTTTTGTACATTATATAAATCTAAATAGTATAAGATAAGATTTCTTACGTGTGCTTTGGGTTGGAGGTCGTAAAAATTGGATATTTGATCTTATCCATTAATAATAACGAAAGAAAAGGGATCACTTTTTTTGAAAACCTAACGTGAAGGATAAGATGCCTCTTACCACCACATTTCCATGATTCCTATTCAAATTCGACTTATCTATATTTCTTCGATTTGTTGTTTCTTTTTTTGGTTTTCATTAGTAATTTCGATAAGATAATGTGACGAAAGCATTGGTCAGTCCAGCGATCTATTTTTTTGTCAGTAACTAAGATAAAAAGTTTGGCATATATGCCTAGAAAATTTGGTGGAGAAACCAAACAAAACATCAAAAACCTAATAAAGTCAAACTTCGAAATCATTTTTTTGTCCTCTCATATATTTGACATTTTTGTCATAAAAGGTCCCAACTTTGTTCATATCAACTTGCGCAAACCATGATTGATAAATAAAAGTCTCCCTGTAGATTTTATACCACTTCTCCAATATGTTAATTCAGGATTATTTAGGATCAATTTTAAAAAATAAAAAATGTTGTTTGATTTAAAAGATCTGATTTTTAAATTCAGGATAAATTTGTCACTCCCATTTTACTTAAAACAAAAAAAAACCTATATTCACATGATTTAGTTCGTTACATTACTATTTCAGTAACGGTACTGAGGCACACAATAAAGTTATGTTCCTCCTGACCATGAGTATAACTTATAAGAAACAATAACTCTGTTTTAACAAGCAAACAACAAATTACTCTGTTTCAACAAGCAAACAAACTCTATATACGACATATATTTTCTCAAAGGTTAGAAGACTCAAAACGCTATATACTAACCAAAAACACTGCCAACTGAATCGGTCGATTCAGTGATTCCAGCACAAAGCAAGAATTAGACTATATATGAGGAAACAAGCAAACAACATCAGAGTTGTCATCCAACGGAGGTTTAGCCACGATGAGTCATTGACATACTGCAGAAGTAGTTGAAGTCATGATGTTGGACCCTAAGCTGTTTTAGCCAAGAATCTGCAACGCTGTAAAGCGAAGCCAATCTTTCTTGATCATCATGATCCTGCGAAAGCCAAACATCGCCTTGCAATTGCATCTTGTAAGTAGCCATCCCAAATGGGAGCAGAGTTATGTCTTCCCCTTCCTTCCGCATCCTCTCCTTGTCCCCACCATTTTCTTCTGGTTCCATATCTGCAAATATTACAAAAGCATTATTAAAACCAGAGTGAATTTAACCAAGTTAAAAGATAGTAATATAGACCAGAGAGAATCTTCCTCACCTTGGAAAGAAGAGGAAAGAGTGTGATAAGTGAGGAAACAAGTGGATAAGTCTTTGATGGTTCTTCCCATTGGTATATGGTAAATCGGGTACCACGCTACCGACATCCAACTAGCTGGAGAAAGATCTACGCTTCTCAACGACATCAATCCAGGGTATCTCTGAGCCAATTCATTGATCTGGAAATCAAATCAAAACATCATTTGAGATGTTTATTCGTTAACGGATGGGGCTACATAAGGTATATATATTATCTACCAACCTTATCCATGAGAGGAACTCTGGTATAAGGAGCTGATCTCTCAAAGTATTGGAGATAAAGATAACCCAAACGATCATTCGGATGCAAGAGCGTGTTGTTCTCAAGTCCTTCCTCAGAGACACTCTCATCACTACCTGAATCGCTAAAAGGATCTCTACCCTCACATTCCCCATCTTCAGACTCTTCCCTAATCAAACCAACACCCAAAAACTAATCAGATATAAACATTATGTAGCTCCTTCATATGCTGCTAAACCAGAAAACACAATCTATTTCAAAGTTCATTCTAATGGTTTCAAATTCTGGATAAAGATTTCAAATTTAGAATCTGATCTATAAAATGGGATGAGGATCAAACCTTAATGTGATCAAGGAGGAGTGAGAGGTGCAAATCTGGATGGCAGAGAGGTAAGGAACGTAGTATTGAACAAGAGAAGATTCACCATTGGAAAGATGAATAGGAACACTAGCTCCATAAGCGCTCCATTCATCATAACAATCCCACAAATCACTCAACCTGAAAAACTCAACCTTTTCTCTCTCCCATGGATGCCACAATCGATTTAGGGTTCTATTCTCCGCCTGCAGCAGATCACAATTAAACAAACACCAAAATCGATCAATCAATAATAATCACACATTTAATTTTTTTTTTGGATAACGACAAAATACAAGAAAGAAACGTAATTTGAAACCTTGGGAAGAGATTGGGGTGGCACAAGAGGTGTTATGCAATGAAGGAATCGATCAAGATTCGATTTTTTTGTAGACCCTTTAACGTTCACCATGATTCTGCTTCTTCTCGACCGTAATTGAGAGAAAGAGAGAGAGAGAGAGAGAGAGATTGGGTTTCTTCTTCTTCTTCAATGGAGGAGAGAAGAAAGAAAGATGAGGCTTTTAGAAAGAAAGAAAGAGAGAGAGAGAGAGAGGGACGCAAGCGAGGGAGTATTTTAGATTTCTGAGCTTCGACGTTATGTATGAAGAAAGCTGAATTTAAGGGACAAGCAATAACACAAAAAAAAAAAAAAGATCGATGCTTTCAAGAACGAAAAAGTATGGGGTAAAACGATTACAATTGGAGAAGACAGAGAAACAATGAGTAAGCAATATCGATCGAATATTGTTTTCTTTTTCTATTTCAGTTTTTTAATCTTTTTCTGTGTGTGAGATTCTCCGAGACAAAAGAAAAACAGAAGCCACGCGTCGAGATCTCTAATCTTGAAGTCAGATCAATCGACAAGAGAGATTAAAAAAAAAAAAAGGTAAAGCCAGAAAATTAGGGAAACACAGAAGAAGAAGAAGAAGAAGAAGAAGAAGAAGAAGAAGATAGGAAGAAAAAGTCAGAACTTTTGTTGAATGAAAGGGGAAGGAGGAGAAAGGAAAGAGATTTTCCCGGGAAAGTCAAAAAGTTTTTCTCGGGAATTCTGGTTTGAGAATTGAAAAGTTTTTCCAAAATTTCTTTTTTAAAAAATTGCTTTACTCACAGACGCAAATTTCTCTCAAATGGTTTTGGACTTTTGGTTTAATGAGATGATGATCAGCGACGCACACCCGAAAAAAAAAAACAATTTGTTTATATTAAAAAAAAAAATGCAAAAAAAAAATTAAGTTTGACCAAATTTCCTCGTCCACCTGTAGCAAGTGGATTAAGTAGCCCTGTGAGTGTTAGCTGCTTTTTAATTCATTATCCAATTCGTATCCGCAGCGCTGCGTATCCGTCCATTATTACTAACTCGCGGATATTGCATCAGGGATATCCACTAATATATTGACTTGTAACTTGTAAGATTATTCTTTAAATAATGTTTGAGACGGACTATTGACCAAATAAACTACTACATACATTAGGCGTAATTATAGAGCAGTTTAGCGGCAAACACGGTCGTTATTTACATCCATCAATTTTAACGTATCGGATAGGTGAGTGATAGGTCGGTCAGTGAAATACTACTAGTTGACTATTAGCGTATCCGATACACACGTGTAAATTATTAATTACGTCGAACTTCGCAAAATGTAGCAAACAGCCTACGGTTTACCTCTAAAAGCAAATTAGTACTACTAATCAAGATTATGACCTTTTGAAAGCCTATAAATATACTAGCCATGTGGTAGTTCACGTGTGGCCCTCTGCACGTGACATGTTCGTATGCTCGTAGGGAAAAACGTCTTTTTTATACCTGGACAATTACACTATGTTGAATTCATACATCGGACTATCGACTGTGCTAAAACATACATGTAGTTTTAAAATATTTGAATTTCATACCTAAACTTTGAATTTCATACCTAAACTTTCGATTTTGTGCCTAAATATATAAAAACGTGTTTAATGTGTAACTCTGTTAATTTTTCCGTTACATCCATCTGACGTGGAATCCAACATGTACAGAAACATTTAGTTGAGAAATTAAAATTGAACCAAAACAACTTACCCTAGCCTCGAACCCGTAACCTTTACCATACAAATCAGCGGTTTAATACCATTTGAGCTACTGAAGATTTTGTTCTACGAACGAACAAATATATATATGATAACATAATAACTCCGAACAACCTGAGAAATCCCCAAAAAATATTGGGTCCGAGAGTGTAAGGTTTGGTCGGGTCGGGTTTCTCTTCCACACCTTCGTCAAACGACTCGTAGTTATTACTCCCGCCAGAATTGCCACCAAAGCTCCGCCGTAACAGGTCACCGGCTTCTGAGTTTCTGGGATTAGGGTTTGGTCTGTTAGGGATTGGAGGAGAAGAGGAGGAATTTTTGTTGGTAAGAGAAGCCATGACTGATACAAACTGCTCAAAATTCTTAATTTGTTAACAATCTGAGATCTTTGGGTTGTTAAAGGAAACAGTAAACCAAGGAATTGAAATAGAGGGAGAGAGAAGAAATTGAAATTTGTTAGCAATCTGATTTTGTTTATGGTGAAGCTACGGTGGCAACCCTTTTCCGGCGAATGTTTTTTCTTCACCAAAGATTTTTTTTTGAGATTTCTCTGTTTGTTTGGAACTGTTATTTATTCTATATATATAATACGTTTATAAGCTTAAGAAAATGTTCGGTAGCTCAGTTGGTCTTAAACTTGTTGGTTTGAATGCTAAAGGTCTGGAGTTCAAGTCTAGACTTAGACATTTTGGTTTAATTTTAATTTCTCAACTAAATGTAAAACGACGTCGTTTTACTATCTCTACATGTGGATTCCACGTCAGACTTACTTAACAGAAAAATTAACAGAGTTACATATTAAACACGTTTTTGTATATTTAGGCACAAAATCGAAAGTTTAGGTATGAAATTCATATATTTTAAAACTAAATGTATGTTTTAGCACAGTCGATAATCCGATGTATGAATTCAACCTAGTGTAATTGTCCAGGTATGAAAAAGACGTTTTTTCATGCTCGTAGACCGTAGCAGACTAAAGTAGTGGCGGCCACTTAAAAATTAAAATGATCAAACCTCACACACTTTGTGGGCTTTCAGATATGGGCCATAGAAAATGCTTTTCATAGACTCAATCTTGTTAGTTTGAGTCTTTGAGAAAAGCATCCGATGCAAATTATCCAAATCCAATAATGCATTTTCTAATAATTTTTTTCCTTCTTTTTGAAACATGATTTTCTAATAGATGGAGATACAAAGAATGTAACTTAAACTAATGATGTACTATCAAAACCAACGAAAGTGTAAACAAATTTTCTAGGAAAGTAGAGAGAGTTAATCGAAGTTATGAGTTAAGGGACACGAGAATTGATCCAGTAAAGATTGAGAAAATAAAACTCGATATTACTAGATAAGTGTATCTCTGATAAATGATAATTAAGCAAATTATCATATGCAGGACATTAAGTATTTTACACAGGGAAAAAAGAGGCATCAGAGAGCAAAGCGAATTCAAGTTTCTATTCTCATATAAATTTGATAGGCATTTTTTAGAAAAAGCGAATTCAAGAAATTGTTAGGTCTCTCACTCACACTGTAATGATCTTATCTGCCTCTTGAGAGAGCTTTTTCAGCAGTCTCCATCTCTTCAAGAATCCTCGCCTTCCTCTTCGCCGGAATCGGAGCCGTCGGACCAAAACTCACATAATGACCCGAAACCGCATTCAACGCCGAGTAAATGTCCCGGAAAGAAGTTTTCCCGAGAAGAGCTTTCTCTTTCCGGTACTTGGCAACCCATGAGTTGGACGCTTCTCTCAGCTCAGCCACAGCGTCAGCCACGTTCGGATCTGTCTTCGCCATCGAAAGCGTGTTCCTAACTTTACTGATCACTGCCGATGTATCTTTAATATACTCTTCATCTTCGGCGGCAGAGGCAGGCGCCGGAGCTAGAAACTGGATTGATTGGGTCAGAACCGTGGATGTGGCCGCTAGAGAGAGGAAATCGCGGCGGAGGAGGTGGTTGCGACGTGGGGGAGGAAGAGGCGGAGATACGGAGGCGGTGATGGACGGTTTATGCGGCGGAGGATTGGGTTTGAGAAGAGTAGCTGTCGCTGATGCTGAAGCCATTGTCGGAAAAGAAAAAAAAAAAGGAGTAAGAGAATGAAGAGAGTTTCTTTTGTTTTGTGTGTTGGTAAAAAAATCGGAGAAATGTGTTTCGGTGTGTTAGATTTGTGACACGTGTCCCTCCTCCTTATCTTCTTATCTAGATTGAGGGATCAGACATGAAAGTGAAGCAATGAGTTTCTTTGTTGTAGATCTTCTCTGGGTCCCACTTGCCAGGTCATGATTTTGTTTCTGTTTTTTACACTTTTGAGCTTCGTTTGTTTTTTAAATCTAAAGCCCAAACTAAAGAGAAGGCCCATATACTCAAATTAAACCATTGAAGCCCATAGGTCGAACCCCACCTGATGATGGGTGTGGTGGTGAGTCATTTTTTTTTGCGTGGCCTCCTTACTCAGTTTTTGAAAATGCAAGTAGAGGATGATGAAGGATTCGTTTAAATTGACCCACAAACACGTGACATTCTCTTGCTGTCATACACATGGGATACTGATGATGATTAATGATGAACCCTTTGTGTTTCTATTTTTAAAAATTATCACAAAATTTAGATGAAAGTGCAATTTATATATTCCAAATGTGCAACAAATAGACGTGATATGTATTAAAAACAGTTTAAAGATAAGAATCTTGTTCCAATGTAACACAACATGGATCCATCATCCATGATTTAATCAATTAAACTTATTTATGATTGTAATGTATGTACTACTCTTCTAGATTTTTAAGATTGGGTGGATGGCAAAATCTATAATAATTACGATTTAATAAGAGAAAGAATAAGTGTGGAGAAATATGAATGTAAGCTGTTTGGAATAAAAAGTATACGTGCAATAAATAATAAGCTGTTTTTTTTTTTTTAATTAAATCAACTTTGATTGGGCAAGTGTGAAAAGAGAGGAAAAAGGAAAAAAAAAAAGAAAAACGAAAGCTAANTCACTGCCGATGTATCTTTAATATACTCTTCATCTTCGGCGGCAGAGGCAGGCGCCGGAGCTAGAAACTGGATTGATTGGGNGCCGTGAACGATTTGTCAACACAACCAAATGGGAAAGAAAGCTTTAAAACTCCATCTAATTTTACACATTTATAGTCATGATCTACCAACCAACCTGTCCTTTAGGTTTTATTGTTACAAAAAAAATCACTTCGCATAAAAAACAAATTAATAACAAGTGTTGTGGATATCATGATTCCCTAAAACATGATTTTTTTTTTAAAAAGAAACTGATTATCTTTCCCATTATTAAATTATTGCATTTTAATAACTCAAGAAGCTAAAACATCTCTGTTTGACTTACCAAACCATATAGTTCTCGCCTTAAAAACACACACATCTACTTCTCTCTCCCTCTCTCTTTTAAATGCACTGTTTGGGTGGGTGAAAGAAAATGCATGAAACTTTAACTGAAAATAATGAAGGAAGATGAAAAGAACAAGTTGGATTGACTATAGGATGTGGAGCAAAGTTGAACAACAACTCATCTCTCTTTCCAAACCTTTGCAAGTCAGTCAATTCTCGTCTCTTCTGTCGTCTTGCTTTTTTAATTTAGGACACCCCAAAAAAACAAAAGTAAACTAGAATAATAGCTAATCGCATACTACTATTACACATTAACTATATATATCAAAGTATTAACACATTTCTAAAACATGACATAACCTCATAATTTATACTATTGTGGTTGATACATCAACATCCCAATTTAAATTACACGTTGCTGCCAAAAAAAATAATAACGTAAAAACATCTCTACGAATTTGATATATACTTATTATAAAGTCACAAGGTTCATGTATAATATTTATATTTATATAACATGCAAAAAGAATTGCATAAATTAATTCATGATACTATTCATATTGTAACCATTAATTACATTTAATAAGTTGAACTTTGAATTTTCAAATCTCTGTGTTTTTTTTTTTTTTTTGGTATGTGTGGACTAGTTATTAAAAGCCAAAACTACAAGTAAACATATAGGAAAGTAAATAATAAAATTTGATTTGGATGAAACATGAAAGAAGGGAGAAGCAGAAAAAGATTCTGTGGGGAAGGCTCTTTTGTTTTCTTTATCTTCTTCTCTCTGCTTCTTCGCTTTCTTCAATTAATGAGACCTCTCACCCATCTCTGCCACTTACATATTACAACAACTACTACTACTCAATCTCAATCTCTCTCTCTCTCTCTCTCTCTCTCTCTCTCTCTCTCTCTCTCTCTCTCTCTCTCTCTCTTTCGCACTCTTCCATAGTCATTGTCTGCGAATCATTTGTTCATGATCCTTCCTACTCAAAGGTTCGTTCTTTTTTGCTTTGATTTTCTCTAATTCCTTACATTTTTTTTATCGTTTGTTTCTTCTATTGTGTGTAATCTTATCTGGCTTGGCTCGTGGCGTGCGAGTATTGGTAGAAAGATCTTCTCTGATGATCCTGGTTTGTTCTTATTTTTGTTGCCACTCTGTATTGTTTGAGGGGGTTGTCTAGGAAAGTTATTGAATCTTTCGCAGATCCATTTATCTAAAATTGGATTCTTTAAAAAGTGAATCGCTTTTACACTTAAAAATCCCACCTTTTGTTGTTCTCTTTTTCTTTTGGGGTTTTTACTTTCATCTCTCTGTCCACTTACAATGTCCAAATTCATGAGTTTAGTAAAAAGAATTATGAAATCCTCTGTTTTTAGACATTTAGCAGAATCTTTGGAATTTCACAATTAGGGTTTTGTTATGTTGCAGCATTGCTATATTTGTCTCTCTTATATAAAACCCATATAAAGTTATCTCTTTTGCTCAAACTACTTAGATAAGGCTTTGGAGATTTACATCATCAGTTTTGTTTCTCAATGGATAGATTTATAATTGATGATTTAAGGGAGTCATTATATGAGAACCTGTAATCAAACCAAATGTGTGTAGTGCAGGGTTTAGGATCAGACTCTTCTTAAACAATAATTCTTGAAAAATCTGTTCACTTTTGTTTTTTCTCAAAGTCAAAAGAGTTGTATGGAAACTTGTTTCATTATTTCATCTTGCAATTTGTCCCAATAACAATTGTTTGGATTCATGTGACTCTATGAGACATATTGGGACACTCTCTGTTCTTGATTTGTATGCTTTTTTTGTTTTCCTGTCTTTTGGGTTCTTAGTTTTGATTAGTTTATTCGCAAGGATTAGTGATGAAAACATTACAAAACATGGAGCCATAGAGAGTCTTAAGGATGGTCCAATACCAAACAATTAGGACAGGCTGTTTAGTAAATATCTTTATATTCTATTGCTAAAATCACATGCCGGGTTTTCTTCTTTATGACTTGTTTGCGTCTGCTTTTCTCTTTTGGAACTTTGCAATAAACTAATCACTAGATCAATTTTTTCAGCTCACGGTCCATGCATCATCATTGACCAAGATTCGAAGAAAAGGTTTTGCCCACAAAGAGTATTTTAATATAGAAAAAATAGAACTTGTGTTAAAGCTCTTTGATTTGACCAAATCTGTAGCTAAAGCCTTTTACATTGGGGGTTGGGGATCCGGTGTTGGAACAAAAGGAGAAAGTCTTTTTGTCCCTTTTCCACAGTCTCTCTGCGATCAGATCCATAGTGTATGCTTGCATTGACCAATGGGGGGTTGTGTCTCTAAGAGTACGTGGAGCAATGAAGAGTCTATGCATCGACCGTGTCTCGGGATGGGATGTTGTGGGAGCAAAATGGGGAAGGGAGCTTTTTCAGACCGCATCGTTTCGCTTCATAACTTGGTCTCTATCCCGAATCGAATCATCGGCAATGGAAAGAGTAGGAGTTCTTGTATTTTTACTCAACAGGGACGCAAGGGTATTAATCAGGACGCCATGATCGTATGGGAAGTGAGTTTCTTCTTCTTCTTATTCTTCCTCAATGATGTTTATTAGAACTTTGTGTTCCCCAAGTAAGTAGGATTTGGTTTTGTGTTTTTTTTCGTAGGATTTTATGTCGAAAGATGTGACCTTTTGTGGCGTGTTTGATGGACATGGTCCCCATGGTCATCTTGTTGCTCGTAAAGTGAGAGACTCATTGCCTGTGAAGTTGCTGGCTCTCCTGAATTCCACTAAGTCAAAGCAAAACGGATCCACAGGAACTCGTACAAGCAAACCCGATAGCCTAGAAGCTGATAAGGAAGAATCTACTACTGAGGAGGATAAATTGAATATCTTATGGGAAGAAGCTTTCTTGAAATCATTCAATGCTATGGATAAGGAACTGCGATCTCATCCTAATCTAGAATGCTTCTGCAGTGGCTGTACTGCTGTTACAATCATTAAACAGGTAATCTTGACATCTGTTTTTTGTTTGGTTTCAAACACAATCTTCCTCGGGACTTCCATTGTGTTTTCCAAGTATCGGTTTTGATGTGGTTTGGTTGTTTCAGGGGTCAAATTTATTCATGGGAAACATTGGGGATTCTCGGGCGATACTTGGGTCCAAAGACAACAACAACTCGATGGTTGCAGTTCAGCTAACAGTTGACTTGAAGCCTGACTTACCAAGTATTATGCTTTTAGCAACATTTTGTGATATTTGCTCCCATCTCTACCTTTTTCATTTAGTCTTACTTTTTAGATATTGTTAAATAGGGGAAGCCGAGAGGATCAAACAGTGTAAAGGTCGTGTCTTTGCACTAGAAGACGAGCCAGAGGTGTCACGAGTTTGGCTACCATTTGATAATGCTCCTGGATTAGCTATGGCAAGAGCTTTCGGTGATTTCTGTCTGAAAGACTACGGTGTGATTTCAATACCAGAGTTCTCTCACCGTGTTCTTACAGATAGAGATCAGTTCATTGTCTTGGCCTCAGATGGAGTAAAGCACCGAACTTTTTAAAGATTCTTCTAAGCATTATCAATATGAATTTCTTTTTACTGATGATATCAACCTTTGGTTTGATAGGTGTGGGATGTGCTAAGCAACGAAGAAGTGGTTGAAGTCGTAGCATCAGCTTCAAGCCGGGGATCAGCGGCTAGGCTCGTGGTGGATTCAGCTGTACGCGAATGGAAACTTAAGTACCCAACTTCGAAGATGGATGACTGTGCAGTTGTGTGTTTGTTTCTAGACGGGAGAATGGACTCAGAGTCATCAGATAACGAAGAACAAGGCTTCTCCTCAGCAACAAACGCAGCAGAATCAGATGAAAGCCAGGGAGCAGAACCGTGTCTTCAGAGAAACGTCACAGTCAGGTCATCATCATCAACGGATCTAGAAAACAACAGTTACGGTAATGTGATAGCGGAGACTGGTAAGAATGCAAAGAAGGAGACAACGAAGGAAGGAGAACAGAACTGGTCGGGACTAGAAGGTGTTACTCGAGTCAACTCTCTTGTCCAACTTCCGAGATTCCCTGGAGAGAAACCAGAAGACTTGTTGAGACCTGGCTTTTGATTATTTTCTGAACTGATTTTGTTGAGGGAAATAAAAATGTTTTATTCTTAAAGTGAAATGCCTGTGGAAAGCATATGTAAGTAAATGTCTTTAGGTCTTTTGGTCACTATCTCAAAATCTGTATTTGAATGAACTCTGAAAAAAAAAGAATCAAAACTTTGTGAGATAAAACAAAAAAAGGTCCCACCGAGACTTGAACTCGGGTTACTGGATTCAGAGTCCAATGTCCTGACCACTAGACCATGGGACCATTTGTTTTTTACATTTGCACATCCATTTAAAAATCAAAACCGAGTGTTCGAGAGTATATGACTAATGTCGCTGCCGCACCGGCGGCTTAACGATATTACCGATGCGAAGATTTTACCGGAAGCACTTTTGTGTAGCTCTTCTGAATCGTCCGCAGTCTTCTTCACAATCTCTCTGTCTTTACAAAAATGACGGCTTGTTGTTGGATGATGATTCAAAGTGTTCAAGGAGAAGTGTTAGGTGGGTGTTCAATAGCAGCAGCAGCTCGATTCCTCCTCCGGAATGGGTAGAACCCTTTAACGATGTCTCCGATTTGGTGAAATCGAGTCGTAATCTCAAGCCATCTCCATGGGTAAGCCAAATTCTCAACCTTTTAGATGGCTCAGATTCCATGGAATCGAATCTAGACGGTTTCTGCTGTAAGTTCCTTATCAAACTATCGCCAAGTTTTGTTTCGTTTGTGTTGAAGTCTGATGAGATTCAAGAAAAGCCAAGTATTGCTTGGAGATTCTTTAGTTGGGCTGGTAAGCAGAAGAAGTATACGCATAGCCTCGAGTGTTATGTCTCCTTGGTTGATGTATTGGCTCTGGCAAAAGATTTGGATAGAATTAGGTTTCTCTGTTGTGAAATCAGGAAGTTTGAGTTTCCTATGAGTGTTGCTGCTGCAAATGCTTTGATTAAGAGTTTTGGGAAGCTTGGAATGGTTGAGGAGTTGTTGTGGGTTTGGCGCAGAATGAAAGAGAATGGGATTGAGCCGACTTTGTATACTTATAACTTTTTGATGAATGGATTAGTTAGCTCTATGTTTGTTGATTCTGCAGAGCGTGTTTTTGAGGTTATGGAAAGTGGGCGGATCAAACCTGATGTTGTGACTTATAACACGATGATTAAAGGTTATTGTAAAGCAGGGCAGACACAGAAAGCTTTGGAGAAGCTTAGAGATATGGAGACGAGAGGCCTTGAGGCTGATAAGATTACGTATATGACAGTGATCCAGGCTTGTTATGCAGATAGTGACTTTGGTTCTTGTGTGGCTTTGTATCAAGAGATGGATGAGAAGGGAATTCAAGTCCCGCCTCATGCGTTTAGCTTGGTGATTGGTGGACTTTGTAAGGAAGGGAAATTGAATGAAGGGTATGCTGTTTTCGAGAGTATGATCCGTAAAGGGTCTAAACCAAATGTAGCTATATACACGGTTCTGATTGATGGTTATGCGAAAAGCGGAAGTGTTGAAGACGCGATAAGGCTTTTACATAGAATGATAGACGAAGGGTTTAAACCGGACGTGGTAACTTATTCCGTTGTTGTTAATGGTTTGTGTAAAAACGGGAGAGTGGAAGAGGCGTTGGACTATTTCCAGACTTGCCGGTTTAATGGATTGGCTATCAATTCAATGTTTTATTCTATTCTTATTGACGGTTTAGGAAAAGCTGGTCGAATAGATGAAGCTGAGAGGCTTTTTGAAGAAATGTCTGAAAAAGGATGCACAAGGGATTCATACTGTTACAATGCACTGATCGACGCGTTTACAAAGCATGGGAAAGTGGATGAAGCGATAACGCTGTTTAAGAGAATGGAGGAAGAAGAAGGTTGTGATCAAACGGTTTATACATACACAATACTCATATCGGGAATGTTCAAAGAACATAGAAACGAAGAGGCGTTAAAGCTTTGGGACATGATGATAGATAAAGGGATAACACCAACGGCAGCTTGCTTCAGGGCGTTATCGACTGGTCTTTGTCTGTCGGGAAAAGTGGCGAGAGCGTGTAAGATTCTGGATGAGTTAGCTCCAATGGGTGTGATACTTGATGCAGCGTGTGAAGATATGATCAATACACTGTGTAAAGCTGGTAGGATAAAGGAAGCATGTAAACTAGCAGATGGGATAACAGAGAGAGGGAGAGAAGTGCCAGGGAGGATCAGGACAGTGATGATCAATGCATTGAGGAAAGTGGGGAAAGCAGATTTAGCAATGAAGCTAATGCATAGCAAAATAGGGATTGGTTATGAGAGAATGGGTAGTGTGAAAAGGCGTGTCAAGTTTAGGACTTTGCTTGATGATGATACTTTTTGACTTACGTGACTTTTTTAAGAATCTTCATTACTGCGCACGATTGGGTTTAAGAATTTTTAATTAGTTGATGTAACATTGTTCTTTCAAGTTAACTGAACGTCACAGAGATTCTGGCGTTGACTCCTTCGTCAACGAAAACCAAACCAAAACCCTCAGACCATTACAGAGGCTTCTATTGTTGAAGCATAATCATCATCTTTTTCTTGAAATAGAGATTTCCTTTTTTTTTGTAATTATTTATAACGTTCTAATAAATTATTACTTTGTTTTATAAAAAGAAGAATATTTCCTTTTTTCACGGAACGTCTCCTATTTGTTTTTGTTTTTTTGAAATAGAGATTCTTTTCAGAAAAAAGGCCAGTAATCTCCTATTATAATAAGTTTTAATAAATCTTTCCTTTTTTTCATTTCTAATAAATTTCTTTTTTTCTATTTACCCTAAAGATCTGAACAGTAACAATGTATTTGGTTATGCATATTTGTACATAATATTATATATTTATGAAATTTACATATTACGGAAATTTTAAAATAATAATTATAATTATAAAACTAATATGATAATCTATTATTTATTTGTTTAATATAACTAAATCATGTTTTATAAGTTATTTGCCAAAATATAACTAAATTACATAATTGCATATTCCAACTCATAACATTTTGATCTAATAATAATACTTATCAATCCAAATAAATCTTTGAGAACCCACTCTTAGGAGATGGATCCACAAGGCAACTCCGGATGTACGAAAACTGTCCATTGGTGTCTGTCGATGGATCTGCTATGATTTGTTGCATCGACCACGATCCATGCTCCATGCTTCTTCAGACGATGCTTCTTCGGACGATGGCAGGTTTCGAGTGAACACCATCTCCCTCACACCAAGTAAATGACAAAGTGCTTAAATCGCCGCCACACGTAAATATACATATTCTATTACGATCCAACTTGGTTTAGTGGACCTAAATATCTACTAATTAATATACTATTCTATTTTTGATAAACAATAATAAATAATATAAGCAAAAATCAAATGTGTTGATATATTGTATGGTTTAGAAACTCACTAAAGAACTCGATGATATAAATTGTACAATTTGAAATCAAATGTGATGATATCAACCATATTTCAGATGAATGATTTAAAAAGTCGATAATTACATTGCAATTTTTGCAAATATTACTCATCTTTGTTATTGTTGAAAAACAAATGTTATTATTGAGAGATGTAATGGAAAAATCATATTCATGTATCTACTATTCTATTTTTGATAAAAAAAAAACTAAATAATATAAGCAAAAATCAAATGTGTTGATATATCGTATGGTTTTAAAACTCACTAATGAACTGGATGATATAAATCATATTTCAGATGAATAGTTTAAAAATTCGATAATTACATTGCAATTTTATGCAAATATTACTCTGCCGTTAAATACAAGGAAGATGGAAGTTAAGAAGATGATTGATTTTCTCCTCTCTCTCGTTGATGATTTTTGAAGAATGAAGAATAAGTGAAGTGAAGATAGTTGTGAGCTCTTATGTTCCAAAGTTTAGCGCAAATCAAGCTACCTGAAGCTTGAAGCTAGAGGAGTCGAAAGGAAAAGACAAAGCAATTAAGACCAACTCATGGTCCTTTTGTGGTTGGACCAGTTTTAAAAGTCAAAATCTTAAAGCTTGTTCACTTTGTTTGTCCTTTCTTCGTGCTTTGGTGTGTGCTTTGCTTGTAACATGTTAGCACGTCGAGCACATTATAATAATGATCTTATAATATAGTAAAAGGTTCAATATATAATTGAGTTATAATTTTGCTAAACTAACAATATAATGATTTGTTACAAGCGAACTTGTGACCTGTGACTTTCGAGCCACTAACCGTAAAGCTCGGATTCAAACTTTCCAAGCGCGTTAGTAACCAGATTCTATTACTAGTGAACTAAATCCAATTGTAACCTTAGAAAACCGAATAAATTTCAGTAAACCGATCCATAAACCAAATTGGAAAAAAATAATTTCCCTGTTTAACAGGTGTTGAAATATTGCTGAACAAAAACGAAGCGAGCACCCTTTAAAATGCCTTCAATTTCTCTGGCGCCATTGATTTAGTCTTCTCTCTGTGACTACAAAGTACCCATTCGTTGAAACCATTTTCTTCCCATTTTCGATTTCTGTCAAAATCCAACGACCTCCACAATCTCCCAAAAACTCTTTCTTGAGTAAGTTTCTTGATCTTAAAAAAAAACAAACCATCTCAAAGAATGGCACGACATGATCCTAATCCATTTGCTGATGAAGAGATCAATCCTTTTGCGGTAAAGAGCTCTGTTCCATAAATCTTGAATACAAAATGTCTGAATCTCTCTGTAATCTTTATCCATTTGGTCTCAATTTATAATGTTGTAGAATAATACAAGTGTACCTCCTGCGAGCAACTCTCATCTCAAGCCACTTCCACCGGAACCTTATGATCGTGGTGCAACCATTGATATCCCTTTGGATTCTGGCAATGTACGATATCTTCAATACCTTCTGCATTTTACCTTTCATGTTTACTCAAAATCTGGGTAGATGACACGGGAAATCTCATTTTTCTGATTCTGTTTAAAGGATCTTCGAGCTAAAGAGATGGAACTTCAGGCTAAGGAGAACGAATTGAAGCGGAAAGAGCAGGTGATTTCTGGTTACCGAGTCTCTTCAGTCGATATCCAAGCTAATCTTGAGACTTACAGTTTCAATGTGGACTGTATCTTCTAACCATCTTCTTTTTCTCATTGTAATGCAGGAGCTTAAAAGAAGAGAGGACGCAATAGCGCGAAGTAGTGCAATCTTTCTACATATGTTTTACTACATCTTCCAATGACCTTTTTACGAGTTTTTGTAACTAACCTGATACGGTTGTTTTGGTAGCTGGGGTTGTCATTGAAGAGAAGAATTGGCCGGAGTTTTTCCCCATAATTCATCATGACATTCCAAATGAGACTCCAATTCATCTACAGAAGACCAATACGTCGCATTCACCACATTGTTAGGTCTGTAAACCCGCCTAAGACCGCTGCTAATAATCCAGACAAAAGTTTAACTTGTGGAAAAATTCTTGAACTATGCAGGTTTAGTAGGATGCCTCTTGTGGAATATTGTGGCAGTAACTGTAGCTTGGATCAACGGAGGAGGTCACTATTTTTACCCAAACGATCAGTTCCATAATGTTATTTCCTCTGACCATGTTGATCCATCTGATATGCTTCGTTTTGCAATCAGGTCCCACTATATGGCTCCTCTCTATCATCTATTTCATTGCTGGGGTACCTGGAGCTTATGTCTTATGGTACCGTCCTCTTTACCGAGCTACCAGGTAAAAAACCAGCTTTCTTAGTATATGCAGGAACTTTCTCGGGAACAGGATGCATTGTGTAAAGATATATGACATGAGTTAATATACAACGTGTGTGTACCTCTTGCAGAACTGATAGTGCCCTGAAGTTTGGAACCTTTTTCTTGTTTTACGTGGTAAGAAAACCGCATTTCCATTGGTCAATTTCCTCTGCATTAAAGGTTTTCAGGAAGCCATAAGAAAATAA
>NC_025701.1:1165433-1190648 GCF_000633955.1 Camelina sativa | reverse complement strand
TGGGTAGATGACACGGGAAATCTCATTTTTCTGATTCTGTTTAAAGGATCTTCGAGCTAAAGAGATGGAACTTCAGGCTAAGGAGAACGAATTGAAGCGGAAAGAGCAGGTGATTTCTGGTTACCGAGTCTCTTCAGTCGATATCCAAGCTAATCTTGAGACTTACAGTTTCAATGTGGACTGTATCTTCTAACCATCTTCTTTTTCTCATTGAAATGCAGGAGCTTAAAAGAAGAGAGGACGCAATAGCGCGAAGTAGTGCAATCTTTCTACATATGTTTTACTACATCTTCCAATGACCTTTTTACGAGTTTTTGTAGCTAACCTGATACGGTTGTTTTGGTAGCTGGGGTTGTCATTGAAGAGAAGAATTGGCCGGAGTTTTTCCCCATAATTCATCATGACATTCCAAATGAGACTCCAATTCATCTACAGAAGACCAATACGTCGCATTCACCACATTGTTAGGTCTGTAAACCCGCCTAAGACCGCTGCTAATAATCCAGACAAAAGTTTAACTTGTGGAAAAATTCTTGAACTATGCAGGTTTAGTAGGATGCCTCTTGTGGAATATTGTGGCAGTAACTGTAGCTTGGATCAACGGAGGAGGTTACTATTTTTACCCAAACGATCAGTTCCATAATGTTATTTCCTCTGACCATGTTGATCCATCTGATATGCTTCGTTTTTCAATCAGGTCCCACTATATGGCTCCTCTCTATCATCTACTTCATTGCTGGGGTACCTGGAGCTTATGTCTTATGGTACCGTCCTCTTTACCGAGCTACCAGGTAAAAAAACCAGCTTTCTTAGTATATGCAGGAACTTTCTCGGGAACAGGATGCATTGTGTAAAGATATATGACATGAGTTAATATACAACGTGTGTGTACCTCTTGCAGAACTGATAGTGCCCTGAAGTTTGGAACCTTTTTCTTGTTTTACGTGGTAAGAAAACCGCATTTCCATTGGTCAATTTCCTCTGCATTAAAGGTTTTCAGGAAGCCATAAGAAAATAAACCCGCGTCTTGTACTTTTCAGTTTCACATCGCGTTCTGCGGCTTTGCTGCAGTTGCTCCACCAGTCATCTTCCAAGGAAAGTCCCTCACGTAAGAGTTTCTTCTTCATGAAAGCATCAGAATCGGCCTTTCAGTTTTCCATTCTTCAACAATTCGTTTTTTGATGAGCTCTGATTCTATGTATTTGTTGGTTTTGTGGACAGAGGTTTCTTGCCAGCAATCGAGCTTCTAACTACTAATGCTGCAGTAGGGGTGAGTAACTTTTCTGCCCGGTTACAAGTATTTTACTTCGGATTATGGGAGTTTTCTTACCTAAATTTCTTCTTTTTTACCCTCAAAGATAATGTACTTCATTGGTGCTGGGTTCTTCTGCATCGAAACACTTCTCAATATCTGGGTCATTCAGGTTTCTCAACTTCTTCTACTCCAGAATTTATCAACTTGTAAATCACTTCAATCCATCTGTTTTTCTAACCCATGGCGTGCAATACTCGATTTTCAGCAAGTATATGCATACTTCCGAGGGAGTGGCAAAGCTGCAGAGATGAAGCGTGAAGCTACAAAATCGACCTTGATGCGTGCACTATGAAGCAAACACTCTTTACCAGAAGATGTATCAATGGCGGCTTGAGGTTAAAATCTTCAATCATCCACAAAACATTTGACACAACCCTTTTCTCTGCAAAGTCTAGGCTGGCAACTGTTTTTTTTGTTTGAATTACTTTGTAAAGACAAATCGCTTACATGGAGACCTCAAGCAAAATTGTGTGGTTTAATGTTGCCAAAACCAATTTCTTCATGAATACTAGAGCAAGGTCCCTATAGGGATACAAATCTTTATAGCTTTCTAATGAGCATCAATCCAGCTTTGTCCAATAGTCTTTGCTACTCCTCGTCTCACCATTAACTTACAAATTCTGAGTGCATCACCATGGCGACCTATCGCCTTGTACATGTTACTGAGAAGCACATAACTCATGTGGTACTTTGGATCCAATTCCATCATTCTCTTCGCAATCCGCTCTGCAATACTGGAGGCATCTGCATTTGCAGCACAAGGTCCAAGCAGAACTCCCCACAGAGACGCATCATTTCTACACTCTGCTCCCTCCAACAGATTCTCCGCTTCTTCAAACAAACCTGCGCGTCCTAGAAGGTCAATCATGCAACTGTAGTGCTCAGTACCTGGTTTAATCCCGTAACTCTTAGCCATCAACGCAAAGTAATTCCGTCCCTCGTCAACCAAACCTGTATGACCACATGCAGTGAGGACCGCGATAAAACTGATATAGTCAGGCTTCATCCCCTTTTTAACCATATCATTGAAGAAACTAACGGCTTCTTCACCTCTTCCATTTTGAGCCAGCGCAGATAGCATTGCGTTCCATGTTATCATGTTCCTAAAAGACATCTTGGAGTACACACGACTAGCAGAATCAATGCATCCGGACTTCCCATACAAGTCAACTAAAGCCGAATCCACAATCACATTATCACAACATCCTCTTCTCACGTACTGGCCATGAATCTCTTTCCCAAGTCTTACTGATGCCAAACCAGCACACGCCTTAAGAACAGTGCCGAAACAGTAGAGATCTTTCTCTTCCATCTCCCTGAACATCTCAATCGCTTTCTCATGCTCTCCGTTCTGACAGTATCCCCCAAGTAGGGCAGACCAAGATACGGTGTTTTTCTTAGACATCCTATTGAACACTTGCCTAGCTTCCCGTACGGATCCACATTTACCATACATATCAAGAAGACTACTTTCGACCACCACATTGCTACCTATCCCACTTGTTATAAGCTTCCCATGAATCTCTTTCCCTTGCTTCAGCCTCCTCAGATTACCACAAGCTGTCAAAACAGTTCCAAAAGTAGACCCATCGGGCACCATCCCTTTTCCCCTATGCATCGCGTAAAAAAGCCCCAAAGCTTCCTCATACAAATCGTTCTTCGAAAACGCAGAGAGTACAGCTGTCCAACAAATAACATCTGGTTCAGGCATTTCGTCGAACACTCGGCGTGCATCTACTGGTTCTTGATTCACACCATACATATACGCCAATGTGCTAGAGATAACATGGTTCCACTCGAACCCACGACTAATAACAACACCATGGAAGCACCTCCCTGACCTAACGTCTCCAAGCTCAGAACAAGCCTTAATCGCCGAAGACAACGTAAACGCGTTCGGCTCTAAACCAAAACTCACCATCTCCACAAACACCTCAAGCGCTTTAACATGTTGTTTATCCCCAACGTATCCAGACATCATCGAAGTCCAAGAAATCTCGTCTTTGACGAACATTCTATCGAAAGCTCTCCGAGTCTCTCTCATATCAGAGACTAGCTTGAAGTAGAGCGAGAGCAAGCTGTTACCAACGTAACGGTCAGCTTCCATACCTGATTTGATGACTTGGGCGTGAAACTGAAGGCCGTGGATAAAGGAGACGACTTTGGTGCATGTTTGTAGGAGAAACGCGTAGAGTCTCGGCTTCGCAGACGAGTCTGTTGAGTTGAGTAATCGAATGGCGTCGGTGAGCTGACCCGATTTACAGAGCTCCAGGATCCGAGCAGATGATGAAATCGATGGGGCGTGACATTGAGAGACGTGTTGACTGAATTGGCGCGTCAGGCTGCGATTCATCGCAGGCGCAACAATCACCACCGGTGAACAAATTTGTGATTACAAAACAAGGCACACTCAATAAAAATATTTCAATGTCTAAAAACAAACATAAGCACATATACTTAAAAACAAAACTTTTTTTTTTTTTTTTGTAATGTTTTCATATACATAAATTACGATTTTTGTGAGATTTTATAACTGATACTAATAAAACTAATTGAGTTTAAACTTCAAATCATGATTTTACAGATATTACTAATAAAAAGTTCCATCAAATTCTATAATTTTTTTTGTATTCAAAAAAATATTGTGGTAACAAATATGTATATTTAGCAATGTCGTATAAATTTTGTCTCATACTATACAACTTATGTACAGTATTATATACTTTATAAGTTTATAAGTATTATAAAATTTATAAGCATTGAAATTAAAATAAATACGACAAAGAAAAATAAATAAAGAAAAAAAGAAAAGGAGGGAGATAGGAACGGCTAAAACCCTAGATTGGTTCCAGTGGGGAACACCACAAACAGAGAAGAGTACTTTTAATTTTAACTCTCGGCTCTGCTCTTAAAACCCTAAAACGTATCTGCGTCATAAACCCTCGCGCCTTTCCTCTTTCTCTCAAGTAGTAAGCTAAGCTGCCTTTATTTAAAGTTAGCCGCCGCTTTAAACTCTGAGAGAAAGTCATGTTCTTTCACTTTCTCTCTTGTTGCCATGGTTGGATTTCTCGCTAAACCAGCTAAACCCGTTGAAGAAGAAGAGGTAGCTTTGCAAGTCCTAGTCGATCAACAAGACCCAAAGGTAAAAGCTTTCAAGGACACTCTTGATTTCCCTTCCCTCGATTCTTTTCTTGATTTCGATTCCGTCTCTTGGTTGGGGAGTAATCGAAACGTTGAGGAGTTTAGCATTGAAGATACCGACTTTGATTTCTTTGAGAACAAGATGGATTTGGTTCAAGAAACTGTTAAGTCTGAGTCGATTGAGAGAAAGTCTGAGCTTTGTGATGACATCTCTGGCCAGGTTGGTGTGAGTTCAATTAGTCCTGAGTCTATGGTTGAAGAAAAGCCTGTGCTTTGTGATGACATCTCTGGCCAGGTTGGTGTGAGTTCGATTAGTCCTGAGTCTATGGTTGAAGAAAAGCCTGTGCTTTGTCATGTCATGTCTGAGGAAGTTGAAGTGAGCTCTATTGAGTCTGAGTCGGTACAGCCCAAGGTTTGTGATGAACTAGCAGTGAAAGATTCAGAACCGGTTGTTTCTGACAACTCTAGACCCATGGAAGGTGAGACTGAGCCAGTTGCTGCTGTGTCTGATGCATATGTTGCTTGTCCCACCATGGATTTGGATGATATAGGGTCGAAGAAAACAGATGAGGGTTTGGCTTGTTCTATTGAAGTAGGGTTGAAGAAGGTAAGTTTGGCGATGGATGATGATGACAAGATTGATGATGCTAAGGGGAAATCGGATTCTTCTGATTCTGAGAGCGAAACCTCAAGCTCTTCTTCAAGCAGTAGTGCTAGTAGTAGCAGTGAGGAAGAGGAGAGTGATGAAGATGAGAGCGACCAAGAGGAAAATAACAAGAAGTTTGAAGATCATATGGTCATGGGGAAAGAGGATGATCTAGCAGGGGAACTTGAAGAGGGTGAGATAGAGAATTTAGATGAGGAGTATGGGGATGACGAAATTGAGCTTGTTGAAGATGATGATGATGATGATGATGATGATGCTGATGATGACGATGATGAAGTGAATGAGATGGTTGCTTGGAGCAATGATGAGGATGATGACTTCGGTTTGCAAACAAAAGAACCTATAAGGTCAAAGAATGAGCTCAAGGTACCTATCCTTCAGCTTTTCACATCTCATAGCAATTAGTGGTTGATATTTTTTTGTCTCTTAGCCTTAGGTATATATGTTGCTGGCTCCAGTGCTGAAGCGTTGTTTACTTGAAGGAATTAGAATCCATTATCTTTGTAGAGTAAGAAGTATGTTCCATTATTTTTGTAGAGTAGTTGAAAGAATTGCAATCCATCCATCAGTCCATTAAAAGTTGCAACAATAAACCTATGTACCGTCCTCAAGCTATCTGACATTAACTCTTTAGGCATAGAAGCCTTCTTTTTGCTGAGTAAATTATGAAAGTTTGTTAACTTTTGCAGGAGCTTCCTCCAGTTCCAGCTGTGGATGTCACTCTGGAACCGCATCATTCCACACTTCCTGTTGGAGTTGTTCTTTCGGTATTATAAACATTACCTTTACTTGTTTGCAATTGCTTCTCTGTTTGATGTGTTGACAATCCACTGCTAAAAGTATACCCGTGTGATTTGTGTGTTTACAGATAATGAGCACACAAGTAATAGTTGAGGGAATGGAAAAGCATAGTCCTTTGACTGAAGGTTCTATCCTCTGGTTAACTGAAAAAAGAACCCCATTGGGACTGGTGGATGAGATCTTTGGACCCGTAAAATGCCCTTACTATATTGTGAGGTTCAATTCAGAGAGCGAAGTGCCAGAGGGGATTAGTCAAGGAACATCTGTCTCTTTTGTCGCAGATTTCGCTCAACATATCCTTAATATCAAGGAACTGCAGAAGAAAGGTTACGATGCATCTGGGGATAACGACGAGGAGATACCAGACGAGCTAGAGTTCTCAGATGATGAAAAAGAAGCTGAATACAAAAGAATGCAGAAGATGGAGAAGAGAGGGATGATGAATGACCAAAAACCTGGTAATACAAGAAACAAGAAGAAGAAAAACCGAGATCTCGAAAGGCCTACAAGCAACTACTCAGGCAAATGGACAGAGAACCAGGGATCTAGTTCTCTAAGCTCAAGCCGTTCTGATCCTCAGATGGGTGGTACGGTTCCAACTCTTCATCCGCGTCCTCAAATGGACGGTTTCGGATCTAGTTCTCTAAGCTCAAGCCGTTCTGATCCTCAGATGGGTGGTCCGGTTCCAGCTCTTCATCCGCGTCCTCAAATGGACGGTTTCCCTCCAAACAATGCAGCATGGAGGCCCCAAAGTAATCAGCAGAACCCATATCAGTTTCCTCCTATACCTAATCAGATGGGAATGCACAATCTAGCCCCAATGCAGATACCTTTGATGGCTATGCAGAATCAAAACCAAATGATGTTCCAACCACAATTCAATGGTGGCCAGATGCCAATGCCAATGCCAGGTGGACCTGGAGGCTTAAACTTCTTTCCAGGGCAGGCTTCAGCGCCATGGCCTGCAATGGTTGGTCAGAACTGTTTCAACCAACCCTTTGGGATGGGTCGCGGTATTCAGCAGCAGCCATTACCGAATGAGCTGAGTTTTAATATGTTTTCTCAAGGTCTTCAGATGCATCGGCCACAGTCTCAAATGCACGGGCCACAGTCTCAGATGAATCCACAGTTCCAAATGCAACCACAGTTCCAAAACCACCCGCGATCTTTAATGAACCCGCAGCACCAAATGATGCACCCACCACAGTCTCCACAGTCTCCAATGAACCCGCAGTTCCAAAGGCAACCACAATCTGATATGGGACAAAACCCGCAGTCACCAACTAACTCGCATTCCCCAGTGCAAACACAGTCTCAAGGGTTTAGCAGCGGGCAGTCTTCTGAACGGGGAAGGGGGTTCCGTGGTCGTGGTAGAGGTAGAGGTCGAGGTCGGGGTAGGGGTCGCTTTGGTCGTGGTCGAGGTAGGCAACAGTCGGGATGAAACTGCTTTTGTGAAAGCATTTTTGATGTGTGTCAAAAATAGGCTTTATTTAGTTTTGTATGCCAGTTTTCTGACTCGAAAAAAACAAAGCTATGATGATATTTCTTCTTCTACCAGAATTTTTGTTTCACACATATTTTCTAATTGCTACTAACAGAAATAACCCAAACTTTGATCTTGTACCAAAAAAGTCAAAATGGATATAGACTATATCGTCTCTACTAGCTTAGTCGGCTTTTTTGAATAGTGAATTCAGCAGTTAATTTATCGCCGTTAATATCGTTACTAATCTAACGCATTCATATCCGTTGATAATGCCTCGTGGACTTCATCGCTCGTAGGTACATGATCATTAAAATTGTGTCTTACTGTACTGATCTTCTTTTTTTTTATTTTGCCAACAATTAAAGGGGCAGCTTAAATCAACGCCACGAAAATGTCTCACGTACTTAAAAAATCATAAACTGACATGTCTCTCTGTCTCTCTCTCTCTTCTTCCCCGCGTCTGACTTCACATTCTCTTTTTAAGAAAGCTTTGATTAATCAGTTGACAGTTTCATATCGATCCTTCCCAAGTTTCTTCTTCTGGGGGGAGAGAAGATTGGAATTTCATTTTCTTATGTATCCTCTGTCTCTTTGTTTCTGTCTCTTTCAGCAGACGTGAATACTGTCTCTAATTTTAAGGTAATTCAAGAGTTAAACTTGAAGTATCCTCTTCTTCTTCTCCTGTCTGCTTTTTTTTTTTTTCTTTTTTCTTTTCTTGGGTGGAAATCAAAATTGAGATTAGATCTGACTCAGCAACTTTGGTGGACTCAGAAAGACAAAACCTTTTTCTCTTTTCATTGGCTGCATGCCAAAAAAGGCAATTGCTTTCGGTTGATTTTGCTGAACTTGCCCAATTCTGGAAACTTTGTTGCAATTGCAAATTTCTCTTCTTGGTTTCGGGTTGTAGTATTTAGTTTTGAAATCAGATAAAGATTCGGGATTTGGTTCTCTACAGTCAAATTCTCCAACGTGTAGGTATCTGAACTGGTTGGGATAGGATTAAGTGGTTAGGAGGGAATGAGAAAATTTTATAGGAAGCTCAGAGACCCATTTGCTAGGGTGAAGAGACATGTTACTTCACATTCAGGGTTCAGAAACAGAAACTGGATGTTCCCTTTTCTAGCAAGCTTGATCATGTGTATCACACTCCTGTTGTTGTTTATTTCTGGCCAATTCGACGGCGGCTTCTATGCGGAAGAAGCTCAATTACCACCATTAGATGTTGTTGAGCCAGAGTCTAATGACTACTTTGTAGAATCAGGTTTCGAAAAATCTCCGGCAGCTCATGTTGTACAACCAGAGCCTCATACTCCTCCTAGGTTAGCTTATTTGATATCAGGAACCAAAGGCGATAGTCATAGGATGATGAGGACTTTACAAGCTGTCTACCATCCTAGAAACCAGTATGTTCTGCATTTGGATCTCGAGGCTCCACCTCGGGAACGGATGGACCTCGCCATGTCTGTTAAGAATGATCCTACTTTCCGTGAATTGGACAATGTTCGCGTCATGGCTCAGTCTAATCTTGTTACTTATAAAGGCCCTACAATGATTGCTTCTACTCTTCAAGCCGTCGCTATTTTGCTGCGAGAAAGCTTACATTGGGATTGGTTTCTTAATCTTAGCGCTTCAGATTATCCTCTAGTAACACAAGATGGTTAGTATAATACTCTCTGATCTGTTTCGTTTGCAGTTTTGGTTCCTTGTGATGGACTACTCATCCTTTTGAGCTTCATATTTAGCTGTGACTTATATAAGTGTATGTGGCTTTTCTTGCAGATTTGTTACATGTCTTCTCAAACCTGTCTCGGAATGTCAATTTCATCGAGAATATGCAGCTCACCGGATGGAAACTGTAAGTAGAAACCATGCTAGTCACACTGGAATCTCAAAGCATGATGTACTTACTTGGACTTTCTTGGCAGGAATCAGAGGGCTAAATCAATCATTGTTGATCCTGGCCTATACCTATCAAAGAAATCTGACATTGCTTGGACTACTCAACGACGATCACTTCCAACTTCTTTCAAGCTATTCACCGGTTAGCTTCTTTAATCTCACATTTTCATGTCTGTGAGGAAGATTATGATTTATGAACGCCCTGAAGATGAGATCTGTGTCTTAATTCTGCAGGCTCAGCTTGGATAATGTTGACTCGGTCTTTCCTCGAGTACTGCATTTGGGGATGGGATAATTTCCCAAGAACAATACTAATGTACTACACAAATTTTATATCTTCTCCTGAAGGATACTTCCACACAGTGATCTGCAACAGCAAAGAGTTTGTCAACACTGCAATTGGGCATGATCTACACTACATTGCTTGGGACAGTCCTCCAAAGCAACACCCGAGATCTCTCTCCTTGAAGGATTTTGACAATATGGTCAAGAGCAAAGCTCCCTTTGCGCGTAAGTTCCACAAGAACGATCCTACGTTAGACAAGATCGATAGAGAGCTATTGGGGAGGACACACCGGTTTGCACCAGGAGGATGGTGTGTTGGAAGTTCAGCTAATGGCAATGATCCTTGCTCTGTGCAAGGCGACGACTCAGTGTTGAAACCTGGACCTGGTTCTGAGAGGTTGCAGGAGCTTGTTCAGACACTTTCGTCTTATGAATATAGGAGAAAACAGTGTTCTTGAAGTTATCTAGTGATCACCGCTAAATATAACGTTGTATATTGTTTTGTTTGATTATATATTTTGGTCTTAGAAAGTTCCTACAAACACATGAATCAAGAAAGTGGAAGTGTAGAACTCAGAGAGGTGGAATTAGGACAACAAGTCAAAGAGCAAGTGAGGTGGGCTTTTATGGGCCAAATATAGCGTGAAGTGGCACGATATAGAGTAAGCCCAAATAGCTTTTACACAACAAACAATAAAAAAAAATTCGCCGTTGCCGGGATCGAACCCGGGTCACCCGCGTGACAGGCGGGAATACTTACCACTATACTACAACGACCTTGTTGTCTATCGAGTTTCAAAATATTTAATAAATAGTAGATTACGTTGGTATCTCTACCACTTAGGCCTGCTTACGTTGTTGTTCTTTAGTCGCGTTTGTTGCCGCCAACACCGAAAGCTCAATTTCAATGTCCTCGTCGAACTGCACTAAATTGATCTCTCTGACCAAACAATTGAGCTGTTACGCGAGCCAAGGACACCATGAACAAGCTCTTAATCTCTTTCGCCAAATGCATTCTTCTTTCGCTTTACCTCTCGACGCACACGTCTTCTCACTCGCTCTCAAATCGTGCGCCGCAGCTTTCCGTCCTGTTCTAGGCGAATCAGTCCATGCCCATTCCTTCAAATCCAATTTCCTTGCCAACCCTTTTGTAGGATGCGCGTTACTCGATATGTACGGTAAATGCTTGTCTGTTTCTCACGCTCGTAAACTGTTCGACGAAATGCCTCAGAGGAATGCTGTTGTGTGGAACGCTATGATTTCGCATTACACGCATTGTGGTAAGATTCGGGAAGCGGTGGAGTTGTATGAAGCTATGGATGTTTTGCCAAATGAGTCTTCTTTTAATGCCATCATAAAGGGTTTAGTGGGCACAGAAGATGGGTCTTATAAAGCAATTGAGTTCTATAGGAAGATGATTGAGTTTAGATTCAAGCCTAATTTGATCACTCTTCTTGCGTTAGTCTCTGCTTGCTCAGCCATTGGTGCTTTTCGTTTGGTAAAAGAGATTCATTCATATGCTTTTAGGAATCTGATTGAGCCGCACCCGCAATTGAAAAGCGGGTTAGTAGAAGCATATGGGAGGTGCGGATGCATTGTTTATGTACAATTGGTTTTTGAAGGCATGATTGATAGAGATGTGGTTGCTTGGAGTAGCTTGATATCAGCTTATGCACTTCATGGTGACGCTGAATCTGCCCTCAGAACATTTCAAGAAATGGAATTGGCTAAAGTACAACCTGATGACATAGCGTTTCTGAACGTGTTAAAGGCTTGTAGTCACGCTGGTTTAGCTGATGAGGCTCTTGTTTACTTCAAGAGAATGCAGGATGATTACGGTTTGCGTGCAAGTAAGGACCATTACTCGTGTTTGGTGGATGTCTTAAGTAGAGTAGGGAGGTTTGAAGAGGCTTACAAAGTGATTCGAGCTATGCCTGAGAAGCCAACGGCTAAGACATGGGGGGCTTTGCTTGGAGCTTGTAGGAACTACGGTGAGGTTGAGCTTGCGGAGATTGCTGCAATGGAGTTGTGGAAGGTAGAGCCAGAGAATCCGGCGAATTATGTGTTGTTGGGGAAGATATATATGAGTGTTGGAAGACAAGAAGAGGCAGAGAGACTTAGATTGAAGATGAAGGAGAGAGGAGTGAAGATTTCACCTGGTAGTAGTTGGTGTTGACATTATTATTACCTCAGGAAATTGTTGTAAGCTCATTCATACACACATTTTGAAATCAGGATTGTACAATTTTAAATGATGTTTGTCAATTTAAAGGAAATGTAATATGCAAAAGTATTATCCAAAAGAAGTCTGTAATTTGTGATCTTGTAACAAGTTAACATAGCATAGAATGAATATATGATGGAACTTGACTTTGTAATGCTAGCCAAAATTGAGCTAATTACACATTTAACAAACCGAAGATTTAAGTTTAAACCAACTGGGCCGGTTAAAATTTAACCGCATAGGGGCAATTTTGACTTTTGGGCATAGAGAGAGACTGATAGAGGTTAGGGTTTTGACGAGCCGCGAGCTATATAACATCATCTTCTTCCTTGCTTTGTTTCTTACAGTTCATCGATCTTTAGATATGTCTACTTCTTCTTCGACTTCAATATCTTAGGGTTTTATATGTACAATATATTATAGAGTATGGTTAGCAGGAGCCTCCCGGGCTAATCTGATAACAAGAGATGAGGAAGTAAGCCCCAAAGCTCCTGCGAGATTTGTTTTTGGCCGTTTGTGTTGCAGATTCGCCTTATTCCTTAGGCTCTTCTGTGTCAAAAAAGCGGCTATATCCGTATATCTGTTTAATGGTAGCAATGTTGTTGTTTAGTGTTATTTGTTAATGGGCGATGATTATAAACTTACCCGCGCTTCTGAGATGCTTCTTTAGGTCAATGAAGCATATAAGGTAAAATACATGGTTGAATTTCTTAATATGAGCCTTAAGAGTTCTCTTGTTTCCTTGTCTTCAAAGTTTTGTTCTTTTCGTTTATTTGTTTTGGGCAGTGATGATTAATAGTAACAGCTTGATACGCCAGTTCTGCTTCAGATAATTCTTGATTGAAAAAGCTGTATTCTTGTCTGAGCTTTGTTTTCGAATTATTTGAATTGTCGATGATGATATAATCCAATCGTTTGAGGTGCAGTGGAGCTGAGACCCTGTTTTTCAGGGAGAACCCCTTGGCAGAAGCTGCAATTTCTTTGATTTCTTTGGGTTTTACTGAGACTTCACTTCATTACTTTATCGTTTTTGGTTTTTTTGGTTTTCTTTAATAATGAAATCTATTTGAGTTTAAACTATACACTTGCACTTGTTTCTTAGTGCCTGTAGTCTGAAAAAACTCATATATCTTCAAGTGTTCTCGTCAGCTTCGTCTCATCTTTATAACCATGAGACTAGGAGTTAAACAAGTTCACTACATTATCATCTTCTTCCAATATTAACCCCGTGTTTTTTTGCTTTGCTGTGTCCGAGTAAGATGTTGCCTTTATTCATGAGATTGGAAATAAATGACATGATTAAACGAACGGCTTTGGTGGAATGGATATCTCATGAGAGAGACCTATAGAAGTTGAATTATTTGGCCGTTACAAGTTCTTGTAATGAGAGGTTGGCAATGATATATGATTTAAGGGAAATTAAGATTGGTGAACAGGTTGTTGGAGAAGAATGGGATTGTGCTATGTTTCAAATTTCTTGATCCCCTCTTGTAGAATCATAGCAAAGGCATCCATTGTTTTCTTCTCCAGTGCTATTCCAATCTCAACTCCATTACTGCCGTCTCTGGACTCTGCGAATGCAATTGAACCTCCTGTTTCTATGTGAGCTATATCCATTTTGCAGGGCTTTCCTAACCCGAAATCCATATCATACATTCTCAGCTTTGGAGCTCCTGCTATTGATGTTGGAAAACGTGACATTGCCCATTTGCGTACTCCTTGTCCCCAACTTGGGGCTGTTTTCAATAGATCACTTGATAACATATCACTGATTCTCGCTGTTAGTGCATCCGAAGCAGCCAAAACGCCTTTTTGTCCTAGCAAATCTCGTTTCTTGACTGATACGATACCAGGAGCAATGCAGTTGCCAAAGTATGTTTGCGGTATTGGTTCTGTTTCTGCATACTTGAGACGATTCCTGCAATCCACATTAATCATCAAGTGAAAGACTTCGTCTTTGTCTCCCTCGTTTCCACTTTCTTCAATAAGCGTCTTGATCAAGCTCACCCAAGTGAACGCTAGATACACCGCAAAGGTAGAAACAGGAGACTGATTCTCAGACTGCTCTGTAACCCAATGCTTGAGATTTTCTATCTGTTTACGGCTCAATGTAAAAGTAGCTCTGACCATGTTCTCAGGCGTGGCATGTGAGCTGTGTTTTCCAGAGTTTTGGCTCCAAAACCTCTCCAAGTGTCCGTTAGCTACCTCGCCTGGGTCCTTGATCATGTTTCTGCAGCTGTGATCAGGCGGAGAGGGTAGAAGAAGCGTGGCAGCTGGATCTTTGCCCTTGGATTTGGTCAATGTCATCCAATACTTCATGAAATGACTGAAGGTTACTCCATCTGCTACAACATGAGTAGCTGAGTTGCCTATACAGATTCCGGCTCCAGGGAATATGGTGACTTGCATAACCCTTGTTGGCCGCATCAGAATTCCTTCGGGAGAGACATGAGGAGGAGGTAACTTTGGCATGACGCCATGCAACACTCTGATATCTTTAGCAGAATCGGCTTTCAAGTCATTGAAATCAGCTGTTCCAGTGGACTCTGCAACAATGAGAAGAAGAGAGTCTTCACCATCCTTATAGCGTAAGTAGGGAGGGTCAGGACGAGGCGGGATGATTAGTTTACCGGCGTAAGGGAAGAAATGTTTGAGGGTAATGGAGAGTGATTCTTTGAGGTTAGGTAAAAAGTCTCTGAGGAAACAATCAGTTGAGTTTTGGTAAGAGAAGAAGAAGAGAAACTCGGAGAGTGGTAAATTGAGCCATGGGGCATCGAAGAAGGTGAGAGGAAGAGTGGTGGATGGAACGGTGCCTTTTGGGGGAGAGATGTGAGTGGTCTCGATGATGTTAGGAGGTTGAAGATGAGCCATGGTGTTTGTGATTGAGCTTTGAGGAAATGAGTTCCTCCTTTATATAAAGGAACGTGTTGTGTTGTCTTGAACCCACCGGGCAAGTGAAGAAAGTACATACAAACCTGAAGTGTTAATTTGATCAGACGCTCTCTCTCTCCCATGTGCCCCAACCTCCAAAACCATTCAACCACCATTATGTTTGATTAAAAAGAAAACATTTTTATTGGGCCTTTATGATGTTTTTTATTGGGCCTTAATTGTTCAGTATTTTACATTATTACCTTGAAAAAACAAAATCATGTACACAATTAAAATTTCATTTCATAAAGTACAGTTTTTTATTTGTTTTCCAGATATATATAAAGTACAGTTGAATTGTAAGAATAAAAAACAGTATATAATGAAAAATTGAAAATATATATAATTGCATGCAATATAGTGGGAAATTATGATATGAAATTTTAATTGTGTATATGAAATTTTAATCATGTGTTATTCAATCATAGATTTTAAAATACTTTTCAAAATGATGTGTTATTGGTTCTATGATTTACAAATACAAATTAAAATCCTATGTTATTCATTTAACGATTTGTTTTTGAATTTCAAAATCCACATTATGTTTTAAATGGATTTGAATGGATTTGAAAGTGTAAAATAGAAGGATTCAAATCCAAGGATAAAACATATTATTTCAAAATCCATGTGTTTTGATTTTTAGAATTTACAATTCCATATGGATTTATAAATCATCTCTCTAATAACACCCCCTAAATGTGTACAAGGTGAAAATGTAAAATACTGAAAAATTATAGGCCCAATAAAAAAACATAATAAAGGCCTAATATAGAACATACAAATATCTATATGTAGGCTAATGTTGATTTTTGTGAAAGAACCATGCATTAATGTTTGGTGTGACATAATTTGTCTACAAGATTCAAATTATAAGTTTGATTGATGTTGAGAAACTATTTTTTCAAGTTTTGATTAATGTATTAACTTTCATAAACATGTAATCACACTAACGTTTTTATCAAAAAAAAAACCACTATGAAATTATGTTTGGATCGTACGTAGTACGGAATTAATACTAGTAAACTCATAATTCCCCAACGCTTGGGCATTGTTAGGATTGTCTATCATCATCATCGTATCATCTTCTTGATCACCCACGAGTTGCATCCATTCTTGAGCTTGATAAATCGGTTGCACCAGCAGTTGAAATCGCTCTTCTTGTTCGGTGACGTCTTCGCCTTCGTTATCTTTCATCAGGAATTCCTCTATGTCAATCAATTCATGCCCCCACTTCATCATGACGACGTCGTTGTTGTTGTTGTGCATCGGAGGAGGAATCGGTATCACTTCTTCTAGTTGTCTTTGTTGCTGCTGAGTGAATTCACCTTGTTCTTGTCCCCCTAGCCTCGTCATGATGTCGTTGTTGCTGTTGTTGTGCATCGGAGGAGGATGTATCACATCATTGTTGCCGCTCTGCGTCTCTTCGTATAACTGTTGTTGTTGCAGTTGAATAACACGATCTTTCTCTCCCTCTCGCATCTGCATCAGCATATCAAGCTCATTAGCAAGACCGGCTAAACCAGCGTCTTCTTGCACTTGTTCAGTAGCGTCACCATCTCCCTCTAGCATTATCGTCTCAAGCTCATCAGCAAAACCGGTTAGATCAGCCGCCTCTTCTTGCACTTGTTGATTCGACATCATGACGTTCTTGTTGTTTTCGTGGATCTGCCCCAGAGGAATCATCGGTATCTCTTCTTCTTGTTGTTGTTCATTAATGTCACGATCTTCTTGTCCCTCTAGCATTATCGTCTCAAGTTCATCAGCAAAACCGGTTAAATCAGCTTCTTTTTGCACTTGTTGGTTCGACATCATGACGTTGTTGTTTTGTCGTGGATCTGCGGTATCTCTTCTTNAACTGTTGTTGTTGCAGTTGAATAACACGATCTTTCTCTCCCTCTCGCATCTGCATCAGCATATCAAGCTCATTAGCAAGACCGGCTAAACCAGCGTCTTCTTGCACTTGTTCAGTAGCGTCACCATCTCCCTCTAGCATTATCGTCTCAAGCTCATCAGCAAAACCGGTTAGATCAGCCGCCTCTTCTTGCACTTGTTGATTCGACATCATGACGTTCTTGTTGTTTTCGTGGATCTGCCCCAGAGGAATCATCGGTATCTCTTCTTCTTGTTGTTGTTCATTAATGTCACGATCTTCTTGTCCCTCTAGCATTATCGTCTCAAGTTCATCAGCAAAACCGGTTAAATCAGCTTCTTTTTGCACTTGTTGGTTCGACATCATGACGTTGTTGTTTTGTCGTGGATCTGCGGTATCTCTTCTTCTTGCTGTTGTTCAGTAGCGTCACGTTCTTCTTGTCCCTCTAGCATTATCGTCTCAAGCTCCTCAGCAAACCCGGTAAAATCAGCCTCTTTATGCACTAATTGGTTCGGTAGGATGTTGTTGGTGTTCTCCGCCGCCACCTGAGGCTGAGGCTGAAGTTGATATTGCGAATGAGGCCCAGGCTGAGTCTGAGTTTGAGGAACATGGTTAATGCGTTTGTCCACTTTCGTCTTTGTCTTGTCTCGGATCAGACACAAGACCAAATTTTGGAAGCCCTCGTCAACTCTGTAATACTCGGTCATGCGCCAATCGGTAGGCTTGGCTTTTCCATGCACTAAGGTGTGGTACGTAAGAGGCTTCTTGTAACCAATGATTTTATTTCCGTCCTTGATTTCTATTTTCGTGACGCCGCTTCTCCAAAAGCCAGCTTTGCTTCCTCCTCTTCCTGGTACACTCCGGCTTGATCTCTTGTCACGAAATTTCGGAACAAAGTAGTACCATTCCTTCTTCTTGAAAAGAGGATTGCTTACGTGAGGAAGAAGCCACGGCTCGGCTTGGTAGACGTCCATAGTTGTTATGCCTACACTGCTCTGCTTCCTCTCCACCATGTTGCGAAGTTGCCTCACCAGCACTAGATCATTGGGAACAAAACGTGATCCAACCAGATGATGATACGGTTTCCCCATATCGTGGATTCGGAATAGACCTAATAAGGTATATAAATTCCTAGGTTAGTTTTTCTTTCTCTCTCTCTCTCTCAAATCTTTTGTTGTAACGAGTTTTCAAGTAGGAGGATGCTGCTATATATATATATATATATGACCACATTTTGGGCCTTATATGGTCCGTCGGTGATTAATTAGTGGAATTAATCAAACATTGTAATGATATTATCTGATTATTTGAGAATTGGGATAAATAGATAAAGTTAGAATCTAGAAGATATCAGGATTGAAGTCGAAAAAAGGAAAAAAAGAAAGAAAGATATGAGATACATGCATGCATGAAGAGTATAGGGCTTAGAACAAATAATATACACGCGCGTACGAGGCCCAAAGGGTTACTAGGAACTCGGAATAGATTCTAGACGAGACGTATCTACTAGGAACTATTTTATGCATTATCCTATATTAATATCATTCTAATTTGTTATATATAACTAAAACCTTTTCTGATTGACACAAGGATTAAGTTAGTGAAACGAAATCTTGGCTTCTTTTCCTTTTCTTAAAAGTTTCTTAGACTATTTTCGAAAAAAGTAGTTATTAATTTAGTTATATAATTACACGCAACGCAAGCTCTGTTTTTTTTGTTTTTGTTTTTGTCCCTGTCTAGTGAACTATATAGCGAAAACAGCAGGTCCCGATGGTCTAGATGGGAGGTTGATGAACAGTTGGGCTATAAAAGAACATACATTTAATAAAATCTAGGAAACCGAATGAACATTGTTATATTCATATACATATATATATATATATATATATATATATACATATAAGGAGGCAATCCATGAGTAAATGCCACCAAAACTATTATTAGAAACAGAACTAATAAGAAATGAAGAAATAAAAAAGGTAATTTTCGAGATGTTTATGATATCAAGACCACCAAGGAGCTTTATCCGTCGTCTAACAGATGATTCCTGAGTGCTCACACTCTTCTACTCAATGTACCGAAGAAGGATGGCGACTTTACAACCGATAGTGTCAGATTATCATATGATCGTTACGTTGCAAAAACACCAAAGAATAAAGAACCCGTTAGAGGGTGGTAGAGGACGCCATTGATGAGCCTTTCGAAAGCTTGCTTCAAAGTATTATGGGTTTTTGATAATGTGGAGATGGGTGACAAGTGGAGACTACAAATCAGGTAAAGCTGTACAGTGAGTCAGTGACCATGCTCCGGGCGTAGGCGTATCTTTATTTTTCTACATCTATAAAAATAGATTTTAAATTCAAGGATCAAAAGTGGACCTAATCCGAATACAGCAGTTTATATACATCAGCCCATAGAATTATTCATATGTGACAGACTATTCAGATCCATTTGATTACTGGATCGACAGATACATCCCATACAAACTTATATATTTCGATTTAAGAGGAAAAAAACACAAACAAGTCAAACACAGTTTTTTGTATACTGTAAGTTCTAACTTCTATCACATGGTTTTTCGTCAAAATCTGAAATTCTAGCTTATATTATTGACAATTTTGTAACTTTACCATTTTTTTAATAATCAACTTGGCTATTATAATTTGATTAGTGGTGTTATTATTTAATGCGGGGAAGAGGTAATTAATTAACAAAAGGAAAATAAACCAAACTTTGCGCCGCACATTTTTTGTTTGGGAACACCAACCATGTGATGCATTTACGTAACTACGTTTATTATTGTTAATCAAGTTATAAAACAAATCTTCGGAAGTTTCCCTGTACGTAGCCTTCATATTATTTTGTTTGCAAACAAACAAAAATTTTAAGCGTCGATATATATAATAAACCTTTGTTTGATTAACACTATCTCTTTATATACTGGAGGACCCTTATTAATCATCTTCTATAATTTATCTGCAAACTCTAAACATCATGAGTGAGATGATGGTGAAGCTTCCCGGGCACCATCATCTTCTACTCAGTAGAGCAATATTTTCCGAAACTTGTTTTGAGTGCGGTGACGATATAGTTGCGTTTAATGGTTACTATTGCAAGATTTGTAATGTGTGGTGGCACACAAAATGCATGCCGACTACACCAGAGATCAGCCACCCATGTCACCCTAACCATGCGCTCAAGCTTCTCATAGACGGGGCACCTGCTTACACCGACGGTAAATGTCATTTCTGTCGAGAAAATCTGAAAAAGTTGTATATCATTGTTTTACGTGCAATTTCACCGTGGATCTGAGATGTGGGATGTCACCAAAGCAAGTAACGATTGATGAATCCAAGTGCCACAGCCATCCACTCACCCTTATGGCGCGACAAGTTTCTTTCTTATGCAATGTTTGTGGTACGCATGGTGAGCGTAACCCTTATGTATGTACTGCCTGCTCTTTCATGGTCCATGAAGATTGCATGGATAGACCCCATGTCATAAACATCAATCGTCATGATCATCGCATTTCCCACACTTATTCTCTTTGTTTTGGGAATATGATATGTAGAGTTTGTCGCCTGGATGTGGATTGGATGTATGGAGCCTATTCTTGCTCAAAGTGTCCTGAGTTTGTGGTACATTCTAAATGCGCAACAAGCCAAGAAGTATGGGATGGTAAGGAACTCCAAGGAGTACCTGAAGAGGAGGAAGATGAGCCAATGTTCAAAGTGATTGAAGAGGATGTGATTAATCATCAGATGCATCCCTCTCATAATCTAAGACTCAGTGCAGATGATGATGTTCACGAAAATGGTGTAAGATGTCAACTATGTGACGGTTCAGTTTATTCTGCCAAGTTATATAGCTGCATGGAATGTGACTACGTTCTTCACGAAACATGCGCTTATCTTCCTTATAAGAAACGACATGGTTTGAGTAGGTCTCGCATTTCACTTAAAAAGGGGCCTGATGATGGTCAGTACTTTAAGTGTCGAGCCTGTAAACAACTGTCAACAGGCTACAGGTATGTATTTGGGGATGGAAACGAATTGGAATTAAATTCGAGATGTGACGAAGATGATCAATTGTCAACAGGATACTACAGGCCTGTGTTCCCATATGGAAACACATTGGAACTAGATCTGAGATGTGCCGCAGTTGATTGGTCGTGTGACCATGAGAGCCATCCCCATACCTTATTTCTCACCAACTTAGCCAAGGACACTTGTGGAGCCTGTGGCAACAACAAAGACTATGTGTTGCGTTGTGTTGATTGTAAGTATAACTTGTGTTACAAGTGTGCTCATTATCCAAAGAAGATAATGCACAGGTGCGATGACCACCCACTGGTGTTGAGCTTTGGGGATAAGGAGCAGCATGGGGAATACTGGTGTACGGTATGCGAAACAAAATTTGATCCAAAAGAATGGTTTTATGAATGTGAAAAGTGTGGGATCGTTTGTCATATTCGGTGCGTTCTTGGAGACTTTGCAAATGCCAAACCTGTTGGATCACTTTTGTGCGGGAACAAAAGTGGAGTGATTCGCAACAAGAGTGTCACACGACCACATTGCCACTATTGTGGCATTCGTTGCCTGGCTCCTTTTATTTATAGAGTTTCCGAGGATTACTTTTGTTCTTTTGGTTGCTTAGAACCTAAGTCAGAGTATATGGAAGCTATGAAGGCCGAAGCCGCTCGTAAGAGGCGACTTGAAGAAGATCTACAGGAAAAAACAGAAAAAGTCTTCACTCTAAAACGGGAGTATCTTAGATCTCGTAACCCTGTTCGTAGAATTGATCGTTTTGAGTCGTTGTTGTAGATCAACCTTCTTTATCAACCATCTAATTGTGTTTTATTCACATTTTTGTTGGAGGACGCTCGCCGATTTGGGCCGAACTTGGGTTATAATATTTGGGCTATAAGCCCGATGAGAAAGAAAACCTAATCCTAATTCTATTGCTCTCTTTGACTTTTCAAAATTCAAAATCAAAATCTTCGGTTCGACCAATCTAAACTGCCAATTTTAATTTCTTGTCTGGTTTGGTTTACTTTCAAAGTGGTTTTGTCTTGGACATGTGTGTTTGATTTTTATTTTTACTACGAGCTGTAACTAAAAACAAAGAAGGAGCGGTCAAAACCAGTGGACGACGACGACTTCTTCTTATCACTTAAAGCATCGTCTCCATCATCTTCTTCAATTCTTCAACATCAAAAAATCCAAATTGGGATCAAAATGGCTTCTCACTCTTCGACGCTCCTCTCTTCCCCTACCTTCGCTCCTTTCTCATCTCATCGTCTGCATCATTCTCCCAATCTCACTACTCTCCGCTTCTCCAATCCAATCAGGACCAACAAACCAAATCTCGCCTTGAGATGTTCAGTCTCGATTGAGAAAGAAGTCCCCGAAACTGAACGACCCTTTACTTTCCTTAGGGATTCTGATGACTCCACTCAATCTTCTTCTTCTACTTCTTCCGTCAGGGCTCGTTTCGAGACTATGATTAGGTCTGCTCAAGACAGTGTTTGCGAAGCCATTGAAGCTATTGAAGGCGGTCCTAAGTTTAAAGAAGATGTTTGGTCTCGACCTGGTGGAGGAGGTGGGATCAGTCGTGTTTTGCAGGATGGTAATGTCTTTGAGAAAGCTGGTGTTAATGTCTCTGTCGTTTATGGTGTTATGCCTCCTGAAGCTTATAGAGCTGCAAAGGGCTCAGCTTCTGATCAGAAACCTGGTCCTGTTCCCTTCTTCGCTGCTGGAGTTAGCTCTGTAATGATTCCTCTCCCTTCAATTTTACGACTTTTTGGGGTTTTTCTTTATCATTATTCATTACAATGTATGTGTGATTTATAGGTTTTGCATCCCAAGAACCCTTTTGCCCCAACTCTGCATTTCAATTATCGCTATTTCGAGACAGATGCTCCAAAGGGTATATAAGCTAATTTCTAAGTGAGGTTTTTGTAAAGTTGTCATCTTTTTTTTTGTTTGGACAACATCATTGAGTTGTCAGTTTTTTCAATGCACAGATGTTCCTGGAGCTCCGAGGCAATGGTGGTTTGGTGGTGGCACTGATTTCACTCCTGCTTATATCTTTGAAGAGGATGTCAAGCATTTCCATTCGGTACTAAGCTTTTTATTCCCTTGTTCTGTAAAGATATGAGCTTTGTGATTGATCATGGAGTTGCTTATATATAAATTTGTCTTTCTTGTTGTAGATTCAAAAGCAAGCCTGTGACAAATTCGACCCTTCCTTCTATCCCCGATTCAAGAAGTGGTGTGATGACTACTTTTACATTAAGGTGTGTGTTGTGTTTTGTGACACTTTAAGTTTAAAGGCCTTAGTTCTGAAGTTTGTGTTTAGGGATGTTATTAAAAAATCGGAAAGGGTAGGAACAGCTCAGAGACTTTGTTTGATAAGCCTCTATTGTTTTTGTGAGAGGCCTTTGAAAGATGTTGTTATAGAACTCTTTGATCTTTGCTTGCAGCACCGTGATGAGAGACGAGGACTTGGAGGGATATTTTTTGATGATCTTAATGACTATGATCAGGAAATGCTTCTCTCATTTTCCACTGGTAAATGGACTAACTATATCAATCCTTAATGTTTTTCAACAAACGGTTATTACGATCAGGTTAGTAGTTTCTTGGTAGACTAATGTTGTAATTGGGATTCACAGAATGTGCAAACTCAGTGGTTCCGGCTTATATACCTATAGTAGAGAAAAGGAAAGACATGGAATTCACAGAGCAGCACAAAGCATGGCAACAGTTGCGAAGAGGGCGATATGTCGAATTCAACTTGGTATTATAGTCAGCAGACACCAGCTTTTTCTCTGCTTTCATCCCCTATCTTTGCTATATAAAGTGTGTTCGCTAATAATGTATGTGTGGTGATGATGGAAAGGTATATGATCGTGGAACGACATTTGGTCTGAAGACAGGAGGACGAATAGAGAGCATTCTCGTTTCTCTTCCGCTTTCAGCAAGATGGGAATATGATCATGTAAGTTCCTTTTCCCATGAATGTGAGAGACACCAATTTTTAATTTATTAGAATACCAATCACAATGTGGTAATGGTGATTGTGAGTGCAGAAACCGGAAGAGGGCACCGAAGAGTGGAAGCTATTGGATGCTTGTATCAACCCGAAGGAGTGGATCTAGATTCTATAGGCTGTGTGTTTTTCATTGTTTGAGAAGAGTGAGTTTATTTCCATTGTTTCTTGTAAGTTTTGGCAACTTTAGAGGATTAGATGACTGAAGAGGATAAGGGAAAGAGAAGAGGATAAGGTGCTATGTGATTCATAGCCTATGAATGTGTTAACTTGCGTCTGAAACAGTCGCTTCGTTTCGTTTCTTTGCAGTGGCGATCTTATAAGGTGCTAAGAAGTTTTAAAATAAAATCTGTGAGAAAATAATATTTTAAAACCGAAAAAGTCAAAAAATTTCAGAGTAAAAAATTTGAAAAGGTAAAAAATTAGCAATATAATACTAAATTTACAATAATGCGAAAACAAGATGGACTTGTGGAATTTTTGACCAAATCCAAAATCAAGTTAGTTTTTTTGTTTTTATAAATATTAAATTATTGAAAAGTTTCAAAATAAAATCTGTGAGAAAATCTGAGCTCATCTTTGGCTATCAAGAAAATTCTGACACAATACGAACGTGCATCGGGCCAACAAGTGAATGTCCGTAAATCATCACTAACCTTTGGAAAAAGAGTAAGCGAGCAGACCAGAACACAAATCAGAAGACATCTCCAAATCCATAATGACGGAGGATGTGGCAAATATCTGGGACTCCCAGAGCAATTTGGACGAAAGAAAATTGAGCTGTTCCGGTATATTATCGAAAACGTTCAAGGCAAAACAAAAGGTTGGAACAATAAGTTTCTATCACAAGGTGGGAAGGAGATCCTCTTAAAAGCTATGAACTGTTTTAAACTACCAAAAGGCATCTGTGAGGAGATTGAGAGGGTGATTGCACATTATTGGTGGAATTCTCAACAGGGAGGGACGGCGACTCACTGGGTAGCATGAGAGCGTATGAAATATATGAAGAAAGAAGGTGGTCTTGGATTCAGAGATATTGAAAAGTTTAATGACGCCTTATTAGCAAAACAAGCATGGCGAATCCTTCAGAACCCCAATAGCTTATTGTCTCGAACTCTGCGTGGGCGATATTTCTCAAATTCCAGTATACTTGAGGCAACTTGTGGCACTCAGCCATCATTTGGCTGGAAGTCAATTCTTTGTGGTCGAGATTTACTGCAGAAGGGTCTACGAGTAAATGTTGGGGATGGATCTACTATCAATACTTGGACTGAACCCTGGCTTTGTACGCACCCGCCAAGACCACCACGGCAGGCACCTACCTATCATTCAGCTGATTTACTGGTTGTTGCTAATCTTTTACTTCCAGATAAAAGCGGTTGGAATGAATGGCTAGTCCGAGAAAGAGTGCACCCAGAGGACGTCTCACTGGTTATTTCCATCAAGATCAGTAGATGGCAACATATTAATTATCTTGGATGGCATTATACTGAGAATGGATTATACACGGTGAAGTCAGGTTACTGGCTGTCAATACATCATC
>NC_025701.1:1159838-1165290 GCF_000633955.1 Camelina sativa | reverse complement strand
TGTGAGGAGATTGAGAGGGTGATTGCACATTATTGGTGGAATTCTCAACAGGGAGGGACGGCGACTCACTGGGTAGCATGAGAGCGTATGAAATATATGAAGAAAGAAGGTGGTCTTGGATTCAGAGATATTGAAAAGTTTAATGACGCCTTATTAGCAAAACAAGCATGGCGAATCCTTCAGAACCCCAATAGCTTATTGTCTCGAACTCTGCGTGGGCGATATTTCTCAAATTCCAGTATACTTGAGGCAACTTGTGGCACTCAGCCATCATTTGGCTGGAAGTCAATTCTTTGTGGTCGAGATTTACTGCAGAAGGGTCTACGAGTAAATGTTGGGGATGGATCTACTATCAATACTTGGACTGAACCCTGGCTTTGTACGCACCCGCCAAGACCACCACGGCAGGCACCTACCTATCATTCAGCTGATTTACCGGTTGTTGCTAATCTTTTACTTCCAGATAAAAGCGGTTGGAATGAATGGCTAGTCCGAGAAAGAGTGCACCCAGAGGACGTCTCACTGGTTCTTTCCATCAAGATCAGTAGATGGCAACATATTAATTATCTTGGATGGCATTATACTGAGAATGGATTATACACGGTGAAGTCAGGTTACTGGCTGTCAATACATCATCCAGATCATATAGTCCATGCTAGACCGCCTGATGGAGACCCACACCTCAAGAAAGAGATCTGGAAAACAAGAACCCCTCCAAAATTTAAACACTTTTTATGGCGCTTACTCTCAAATGCTTTGGCAACAGGAGCAGAACTCGATCGTCGTCACATGTCCTCACAGTCTTTCTGTAAACGTTGTATAACAGTGGTTGAGTCCACAGACCATCTTTTCTTCACATGCCCTCATGCACAACAAATATGGCGTGGCTCAAATATCCCCATCAACTGTCTGCTTGATCCTTCAATCACTGTCGAAGCCAAATTTAAAGCTATTTTTGCATATCACAAGCATCGGGGAATCTATGATCGTCTTTCTCATTTGCCATTTTGGATTTTATGGAAACTTTGGACAAGCCGCAACAAACTCACTTTTCAACAAAGACATCAAAGCTGGTATCGTGATCTGCAAGAAGCCAAACAAGAAACAGATGAATGGTTAACGTTAGATACTAAACGCTCACAGGCTCACAATTCTGAGTATCACTCCAACACTTATTCCAGAACATCAATCCGCTCCTGGCGTCGGCCACCAATTGGTTGGACTAAGTGCAACTTCGATGGAAGCTTCATTAATAACACTAGCCCTGCAACAGCAGGGTGGGTAATTCGCGATGATCACGGCAGGTTTAAGGAAGCAGGACAAGCAACTGGAATGACTGTCTTTACAGCACTTGAAGCAGAATGTCAAAGTCTTTGTCTTGCAATGAAGCAATCATGGCTCAGTGGGTTTAGGAAAGTGATCTTTAAAGGTGATAATCAAAATTTGATTAATATTCTCAATAAAAACATCCTACGGTTTGATCTCTGCAACTGGATTCAAGATATCAAAGGTTGGATGGCTCGTTTTGATTCGGTAATTCTCATGTGGACACCCCGGGAGACAAACATTCCAGCTGATCTGCTTGCTAAAAATCAACGTTTGGATCTATCTATTTACCGTACTCATGTAACTGTTCCTAATTGTATTATTTCCCATGTCTCTCATGTAACATCATCTCCTTAATCAATATATGAAGCTTTCGTGTTAAAAAAAAAAAAAATCTGTGAGAAAATAAAATTTAAAAACCATGGAAAAGAAGAATCAAAAGTTAACAAGTAAAAAAGTTAATATTATTAATACTAAATTTACACACTGATGTGAAACAAGTTGAATTTATAGAATCTCTAACAATCAATGACTATAGAGCATTCTATTCTATAGAGTATTCTATAGTTTATTATATTATAATTTATAAAGAATATTGAAGATTTCAATAAAAATGAATAAATGAAAGATTTTTAAATATTGTTAGAGAGTACTATTTCTTTGCAAAATTGTGCTTAATTATTCAATTCAACTTGTTGATGTGAAACAAGTTGAATTTGTAGAATCTCTAACAATCAATGACTATAGAGCATTCTATTCTATAGAGTATTCTAATAGTTTATTATATTATAATTTATAAAGAATATTGAAGATTTCAATAAAAGTGAATAAATGAAAGATTTGTAAATATTGTTAGAGAGTATTCTATAGTTTTGTTGATTAGAAGGTGTTATTGGTTTGTGATTTAAAAAAGTTTTAATGAATTTAAATGTTATGTAGAATATGTTGGTATTCATTCAATCAGGATTTGGCTAAGTTTGGTGTTATTAGTTTGTAATTTGTAAATAGTCATTTAAAATCTTAATGAATATGGTAAAAATCTTAATGAATATGGTATTATTGGATTAAGAATTTTATAAAGTCATTAAAAGTTAAAAGAATCTATGATTGTTAATGAATTCAATTTTTGTGTTATTGACTTATAATTTTATGCATTTTTCTTCACAAAATAAAACCATGGAAAGTATGATTAAAATATTGAGATTGTTTGAGAGACTTTACAAGATTATATAGGAAAACAACAATCAATAAGATTATAGAAAACTATCTAACCAACTCTTCTTAAATATTTCACTTATTCATTTTTTATGATTTTATTGAAGTCATCAAAATAATATTAGTTCTACCATCATTTTATAAATATAGCATTATTTAAATGTTTTTTTAAAAAAATCCTTGAGAAGACAAAAAGTTTTTTAAATAAATTTGAAAATTTTTAGAATTTAGTAATAATACTAAATCTACAAAATGATGTGAAAACAAGTTGAATTTGTAGAATCTCTAACGATCAATGACGGGATCCAAAATCAGTTTAGTTCTCGCATCATTTTATAAATATAGCATTATTACAAAAAAAAAAATAAAAAAAAATCGTAAAATCATGAGAAAGAATAATTTTAATCAAAAAAATCAAAAAAAAAATTTTTTTTTAAAGTTTTAAAAAGTAATTTTTTTGGAAATTTAGTAATAATACTAAATCTACAAAATAATGTGAAAACAAGTTGAATTTGTGGAATCTCTAACGATCAATGACTAAGTCAAATGACGGGATCCAAAATCCGTTTAGTTCTTGCATTATTTTATTAATATAGTATTATTACAAAAAAAAAAAGAATCTTAAAATCATGAGAAAAATCAATTTCAGTCAAAAATAAATCAAAAGTTTTTTTAAAAAAAAGTTAAACAATTAAAAAAAAGTAATAATAATATTATATCTATATAATGATGTGAAAAATCTTTTTACTAGCGAATCAGTTTATTATATCAATAATACTATATCTTTTAGATTATTTAAAATTAGTAAAAGAAAAGCAGAAAATAGAATTGGTTTTACCAAGTCTTTCTCAATCATCCCACGAAACCTAATAGTCTTGTGCTGCTGCACCCACAGGATAACTTGGCGAATCAAGAAAGAACAGAGGAAGTTGAGGAACCCTACGAAAAAACTAAAAGCTCAATTAGGAAACAAAGTTATAACATTGTAGGTCAGATCAATTTCTTAAAAATATATGAATGAGCCAGCCAAATATTGCATCTAAGATTTATTTGCGTTCAGAAAAAAACAAAGATTGGAGACCTCAAATCAAAGAGACTATTCTATTATTCAAAGCAAGTTAGGCTTCACTTATAAAATCCAAAGTTGCGAGGTAAAACAAAAATAGGAATTGTGGCGAATAATAATAGTTTGAAGAAGCAACAAACCTGGCTAATGTCGTGACAATGGTGCGTATGATGTTGCTTGATGCATCCATGGTTTGCGTCACCACCTCCGATTCGGTACAGTACTTCGGGTGAGATTCTCCATGAGCCAGAGAGATCGTGAAACGCAAAAAAACAGAGAGACGGAATCCAAACGATGACGAAGAGATCTTTGATCGTGTGATTAAACACGAGTTACAGTTACGACGGCGATCGGGCGATGATGCGGGTGATCATCGATCGAGTTTGACGGTCTGTAAGAGATCGGAGAAGAGAGAGATTAGCAGAGCTTGCCCTCAATAAGAACAGAGAGACTAGAAAGAAAAGGAAGAACAAGGGAGGGTGGTGGTTGTTTTGCTTTCGGAAAATCATGGTTTCTCAAATATGTGTACGTGCTAGCTTATTATTAGCTTCGAGTTTATATAGAAAAAGGTTTCCAACAAAAGAAAAAAAAAAGGGAAAGGTTAGGTTTTCAGAAAATAGGAATGTTTCCTTTTTTATCAAAACAAAAAACGAAATCAAAATTAAAAAGTTACCGTTACAGTTAACCCGTTACTGCCTAACAATTTATTTGATGGGACTTGCGTCGTTTGCTGTGTAACTAGAGATTCAAAAATTGATTACTGTAGATTAAACCCAAAAAAAAACAAAAGTCAAAAGAGTAAACCGCAAATAAGAGACCGCAAACAAAAGTCTCGTTGCTTCTCCCAACGAGAGAGATTGGACAACTCAAAACTTTTACGTTGCTTCGATTCCAGATGTGACCTGAATCACTTGCAGTTTCAGTTCCCTTGATTTAGGGATTTTCTCTGTTTGTGTTACAATACAAGCCTTGTATGTTACTAGTACATACATTTGCAAAACATTTTTTTAATATACGATTGAATAAAAAAAAGCAGATACTGTACTATTATTTAGGGTTTTTATTTGTTAGTGTTACAAGCCTTTTTGTATGTTACTAGTACATAAATTTGCAAAACATATTTATCGTACGATTAAATAAAAAGCAGATATTATTATTTTATTTATCCATAATCTCTGATTGACTGTGTGTTATTTGAAGGATGTGTTATTTGACGGATACGTTTTCGAGTTTCTCTAATGACTGATCTTGTTGCACAGTGCACAGAAGCCGTCACAAGCAACGGAGGCTCTCACCTGAAGCTGCATAGGAAGAATAATACAATTTCAGCTCCATATTATTCTCTTCATGGTCATTGGTAGGTTTCAGCCTCTCCACCAAGATACCACAACAGCAAAGTATCACTGCTTCACAACAGTTCTTTGAGCGATACTGAAAAAGAAGCCGTATTCTCTCACTTCCGTCGCATCTTATCATACCAAGACTATTATTAATAAATGAAGATTTACCAGAAATTAAGTTTATCGCATTTTCCAACGTTTTTGAGTATTTAGATTATTACTGAAGAGGAGAGAAGGTGGAAAGAGAGTTGGTATGATATAAGGTGCTATGAATGTTAACTTGTGTCTGAAACACTGTCGTTTCTTTGCAGACTGCAGTGGCACGTTAATACTGATTAAAACATACATACTTTTAAAAGCTAATGGTATTTATAATGTTAACAATAGTAGAATCTATAAATAGTGCAAATTTGTAAAACCATTAAGGCTCGAAGCCAATAACAGTCACCATTTAACATCCTTCAAAAATAGGGATTAAGTCTTAGAAAAAAAGCAGGTCCCAAAA
>NC_025701.1:1145940-1158427 GCF_000633955.1 Camelina sativa | reverse complement strand
GAGTACGCAGAGTCTGAAGTAGATGACGGTGAAAGGAAATGGGTTGATGATGAAGGTGAGATCGATGGCATTGTCGAGGAGATGGAATCATCGCAAGTCGGTTATGGTGAAGGTAATGGAGATTATGAGATGATGAAGGAAGAGATAGAGAGGCTGAGAGAGGAGAATAAGGTTTACAGGGGAATGGTGATGGAGAAAGATGAAGAGAAGAGAGAAGCTATAAGGCAAATGAGTTTAGCAATACAAATGCTTAAAGAAGAGAACTCAGAGCTCAAGAAACGTGTTTCTACTGTTGTTGCTGCAAAGAATAAGGAAGGTGATAGTAGTTCTCAGAGGAAGCAGCAAATGTGGAAGCCATTGAAAGGGTTGTGGGGGAAAGTAGTAGGAAACTGGGTCCTTCCAAACACAAATTTCAGCTGCCAGAGAGCTCATGACTCTTTAGACAGAGAGACCCGATAGGAGATGTCTCCTATCGTGGCATATTTCAGCTCCAGCTACGATCCTCTTGAGGTCCGATCCTGAAACAGGCGAGCGAGTACATGAGACCCCGGAGGTTACCGTTTACACGCATAGGGATGAGCCCAAGAAGAAATTTCAGGTTGTGGTACGCCCGCCAGGTGCAAACAAACGTGTACTTCAAGGGCCACTAGCTACTCCGGCGAGAGTGCGGTGGAAACGAGTACTGCGTACGCACTTGGCGTGGTAAATCGAGAGGCCAAGACAATCCGAATCTTTCCGGTTGCAGCCAACAAGGTTGACACTCTCTGGTTTCTTCTTTCTTGCTGATTTGTGTTTTGTTGATTAATTGCTTTCTTTTGTGGCAAGAATGTTTCAGTGTTTAGGGTTGTTTGTGCATAGAGAGCTGAGCTTTGCTTTGTGTAATAGAATCTAGATTTTCAATGTTTTCTCAGTGTCCTGTATGGGTTGTGAATTAGAGAAAAAACAAATGTTTTGGATTTGGTTTGTGTTAGATTTTTTTTTTTTTAGAAGTTCTGAGTGTTCTGGATTTTTTACTTGCAGTGTATCCGATTGGAGCCATATGTTATAGGGCAAGAAACAGAAGAAGAAGCAGAAGCTTCAGGAAGTGGACCTCAGGTGTGCCACTTTATCTTGACATCTTTTCTATGCCTAGCTTGTTTCCTACTGTTTCTTTACATCGTTTCTATGCCTGGCTTGTTTCCAAATGTATCAGTCAGTCTTACTGTTATCTTTTAAAGCTCGCATCTTACTACTATTATCGCTATGCCACTCTATCTTTACATCTTTTCTATGTCTAGCTTGTTTCCTACTGTATCGTATCAGTCATTCTTACTGTTATTATTTTGTACATATAAGCTGAGATATATCCATAGCACTACTTTAATCCTTTGCTTGCATCTCATGAACGGCTATATGGTATGCAATGTTGCGTATTGGTATTTGTTTTATTGAGACTCGTTGGGAGGATTTGTAATGTGTACTATGTAAATGATAATGTGTCTCTCTATGCAGGACACAAGCACCAGTTCTATTGTTGCCCGTAATATTCCTCCTTATGATGCCTATGCAACTACTCCTTCTAGAGCTTATCCTTTAGATAAAATCATGATGAGGAGGAACGGGAATGCCTTCAAGATATTTACCTCCTTCCCGAACAGGAATCCGTAGCAGCAGCAATCATCAGTGCTTACCCTCATCCTCAGATCTTTAGCTATATGTCCTTTGGATCCGTCCTGAAATTATCAGAAGGTTGGTCTTGTCAACAGTTATCTCACTTGTCCTCAGAAAAGGATCCTTGAACAATGTGAAACATTTCTGACGGATGATTTCTGGGAACTCATGAGAATGGAGACCGTTGAGTCCATGTCCTTGAATTTAACCAGATGGGTGAGGAGCGATAAGGCAGCACAAAGCATCTGCCTCTTGGAATCAACCTGCAAACAGAACAAAATGAAACCAGGCGTAAAGAATCTGAGCTATGGATGCAACTAGGATGATCAAATTAACGAGCTAGATACTAGCATCTGCCTTATCGCTCCTCACTCATCTGGTTAAATTCAATGACATGGACTCAACGGTTGGTCTCCATTCTGCTAAAGGCCATGAGTTCCCAGAAATCATCCGTCATAAATGTTTCATATTGTTCAAGGATCCTTTTCTGAGGACAAGTGAGATAACTGTTGACAAGACCAACCTTCTGATAAGCTACGTTCTTGTGGTCTCTCTTCATGTCGATAATTTCAAGACCGATCCAGAGGATATAGCTAAAGATCTGAGGATGAGCGCTATCGACCTGAGGAAACATCTTGTCAGTCTTGGCTGCAAATTGTCGTGGGAGAAGTCAACTTTAGTTGCAACCTTGCCGACTCCTCTTGAGTTTTCGGAAGTCAAGTCAAACAGGAGAAGAACGAAGATACACAAGAAATGATGATCTTGGAGAAGATTTGTTCTATTTTCATTTCTGCTGTCGCGATGTCATTTCTATTGGATATTATAGGCATCTGTGTCTTTTGTTTAAATGACACAAAAACTGAAAGTTGGTATTTTGGGAATTATGACATTACTAGTATTAGACATGAAATATTCAAACAAAGTAACCACAGACATTGATAAATGTCATGTTTTCATTTTTGTTCTCAGTTTATGTGGGGTTTCCTTGATTCTCCAGAAATGCCTCAAGTTTGGTCCAATTTTACCATTAAATGAAGTCTTGAACTTCCATTGTTCAAAAAAAAAAAAAAAGAACTTCCAATGTATGTACATGTCATAAATATAAGAAATTAAGAATCGATATACATTTTATGAGAAGTGAGATTGTAATGGAGTGTGCATCCCACAAAATGTATTTCTGACAAATTACCACATAATATCACAGTGTAATTTACTACTCACGTTATCTTTAAAATTTAGTGGCAAGTTAGCCAAAAACTCTACAGGTAAATATGATTTTATTTTTATAAATAATTTCAACTATTATAATTTATGTCCTAAAACAAATTAAACGAAGTTTCTATATCAAAATAAACTTTTCTTAATTGCAGTAAAATTAGAAAAAGAAAAAAAATTATTCATCTACTATAGTAATCGAATAATTCTTGGTTATACTATACATATATGCAAGATTAATCTAAGTGTCGTAGTCGGACTCAGCAATGGCGTATGTTTATAGGTCCAACATTGGTGACAAAATCATATGTTTCTATGTCCAACATTGGTGACAAAATCATAGACAAAGTTTTGGCCACCATAAGGATCATCTTGTACTATGTGGATCTTCCGCACTACTTTGGTAACTTCCACGAACAAATAAGTGCCCATACAAGGAATATCTACATATCCCATTCCCATATATAATAAAACGGAAGTACACAACTTATTTTTGTAGACTATATATAATTTTTATAAGTTGGTTACAAAATACGTTATAGATTAAATATAAGTTGGTTACAAAAAATATTATAAATTAATTGGTCAATATGTGGACTTATGACTACATTTAAAGAATATCTCTAGGAGTCTTTTTAAAGAAAATATTTCAATAATTTATACAATTTCCAAAATAAGTTCTTTAGTATTTCATGTATTGTTACAAAATATATATTGTTAGACACAAAAATATACTTTTACACGTAAAAAGAAATAAAATATTGGCAATTTATCACACTTAATCGTGATTTTTAAGATTTAATTGTGCTGTTGAAAATAAAATCTTATATAAGCACGGATCATACTAAAAAACTTTCACCAAACATGTTCAAAAATCAATATAAAAACAAATAACAAACATAACTATTTCTCATACATAAAGTTTATAAAAGAGTGGTTAAAATTTAGATTTTACAATTAAATGAAATTATATATTGGTTTGAGTTTATAAAAAATTAGTTAGTGTTTAGATTTTATAATTAAATAAAATTACATATCAGTTTGAATATATAAAAAATGGTTAGGGTTAGGATGTGATAATTAAATAATTGTAAGATAATATTAGAATTAACAATTTTAAAATTAATTGATCTACCGAATTTGTTTACTTAATTAAGATTGGTTTGCTTAATTTAAAGGGGTGAACCCTAGAATTGTCCTTGATAATATATGTCCGGTGTTCAATCTATTTAGCTTTGTCAACAACATTCAAACAAAACAAGTTTCTATGAGTTCCGGTCTGAAAGAAGATTTCCTCGATTGTATCGTGCGTTTAGAGGAGACGCACATTCAACAAGGCTTCGACGAGGGTTACGAAAAGGGTCTTGTGTCGGGTCGGGAAGACGCTCGTCATCTGGGTTTGAAACTCGGGTTCGAGACAGGCGAGCTCATCGGGTTCTACAAAGGCTGCTCTTTTCTTTGGAATTCAGCTCTCCGTGTTGATCCCACTCGCTTCTCCCCTCAGCTCCACAAGCATCTCAATGATTTCCATGTCTTGCTCGTTAAGTTCCCTCTTTTGGATCCCGAGGACGAAGCCAAAGACCGGATCAAGGATCATCTCCGAGTCAAATTCAACATTATTTGCGCATCTCTCGGCGTTTCCAAGAAACAGTTGGAGTTCAAAGGATACCCAAATCCTTCCTCCAATCTCGACTTCTAGGACCTCCCTCCTCCATACGAGCACTCTCTTGTATTATTATTGTATTTGTATGTATGGCTTTCAAGAGGCGTGTGTGTCGACGTCAATCTCTGTTTTTTTCTTTTTTTTTTTTGTTGGCTTTTCCTTTTTTCTGCGACATGTGACTGCTGACCACATATCTAATTGTGGTGGATACTGTCAGAGCTTTTTTTTTTTTGGCCTTATAACGAACAAACGTACTCACATCTGTAACATATATCTATATAGGTGGTCCGAGGAGATGTTGAGAGAAATGCTTGGTTGCTGCAAGGTATACATATCTGAAGCGCGGAACAAGACGGCCCTCGAAGCCATTGAGAGAGCTGTAAAGCCTTTTCCACCGGCTGCAATCGTCAACAAGTTTGAAGATGCGGCTTATGGCAGGGTCGGTTATACTGTTGTATCCTCGCTTGCTACTGGGTCATCTTCATCCCTGAAGAATGCAGTGTTTGCAATGGTTAAGACTGCTCTCGACACCATCAATCTTGAGTTGCACTCTGGATCCCATCCCCGCCTTGGAGTGGTCGACCACATATGCTTTCACCCCTTGTCTCAAACCTCTATAGAACAAGTTTCTTCCGTTGCCAATTCCCTAGCAATGGACATCGGCTCCACTCTTCGAGGTCAGTAAGTAACTTAATAGAACACCTCACTAGCAACTAACCTGTGAATTCCTCCATTTTAAAAGACACTTAGTAAGCTAAGAACAGAACATTGTTTGTATGCTGCAGTTGATGTCTACTTGGTGATAGGTTGAGTGATGTCCTGTCTTTCATTATCTCATCATCTTTATTAGGCCATAGAATATGGAAGTCTTTGAAGTAATACTCTGCTTTGTATGCTGTAGTTGATGTTTGTGATAGGCTGAGTGTTGTTTTGTCTTTATTATCTCATCATCTTTATTAGGCCATAGAACATGGAAGTCTTTGTATTAACACTCTGCTCTAAGCAGAGCGTTGTTTGTATGCTGTTGTAGTTAATGTTTGAGATAGGCAGAGTGATGTCCTGTCTTTATTATCTCTATAGGCCATATAGAACGTGGAAGTCTTTGTAGTAACACTCTGCTCTTAGCAGAGATCATCGTTTGTATGTTGTAGTTGATGTTTGTGATAGGCAGAGTGGTGTCCTGTCTTTGTTATCTCATCAACTCTAGGCCATAGAATGTGGGGAAGTCTTTGTAGTAATACTCTGTTGTTCTTAGGCCTTAGCAGATCACATTGCTTGTAGTTTTGTCGGCTGTAGTTGATGTGTACTTTGTGATAGCCACCAGAGTTATGTCCTGTCTTGTTCTATGGCTTCATCATCATCTAGGCCATAGAAAATGAAAGTCTTTGTAGCATTCTCTATATTGGTATGTGGAATGAGATACCCGACCCTCCCTGGTGCAGTTCCTACATATCTATATGGAGCAGCAGATAAGGAGCAGTGCACGCTGGATTCGATCAGAAGGAAGCTGGGATACTTCAAGGCAAACAGGGAGGGACATGAATGGGCAGGTGGGTTGGAGCTGGAGATGGTGCCAGTGAAGCCAGACGCAGGGCCACAAGAGGTGAGCAAAGCCAAAGGGGTTGTAGCGGTTGGGGCGTGCGGGTGGGTGAGTAACTATAACGTACCAGTCATGTCAAACAATCTCAAGGCAGTGAGGAGAATATCAAGGAAGACGAGCGAGAGAGGAGGGGGCTTGGCTTCAGTGCAGACAATGGCGCTTGTGCATGGGAAAGGAGTTATAGAGGTCGCCTGTAACTTGTTGAATCCAAGTCAAGTGGGAGGAGATGAAGTACAGGGACTGATTGAGAGGCTTGGCAGAGAGGAAGGTCTGCTTGTGGGAAAAGGGTATTATACGGACTATACACCCGATCAGATTGCTCAAAGATATATTGACTTGCTCAACAATTCAAAATTTTCAAAGTAAACAAAAAAAAAACATTATGATGTTGTCATTTGTGGAACGAATTATTACGGACATCGGTCATTTGTCTTCATTTTGTGTTTAGATATGCTATATATTGCCATGAGTATATACTGAAATTAGCAAAAGATGAACTAAAAAGGTGAATTGATCAACAGATGATACGTTCGTTGAGGCCAAAACATAAAAATCTCATCATTGGTGTTTTTCTCTCAGCGACAACTGTGAGAGAATTCTTTTGTGTAGCCTTGTCTCTTTTGCTAAGTAAAAAGTTCAAATTTATACACTGATGTGCAAACAAGTTGGATTTGTAGAATCTCTAACAATCTATATAGTTTATTAGATTCTCTAATTTGTAAAGAATATTGAAGATTTCAACAAAAGTGAATAAATAAAAGATTTTTAAAAATTGTTAGAGAGTATTCTATAGTTTTGTTGATTAAAGAGTGTTATTGGTTTGTGATTTAAAAAGAGTTTTAATGATTTAAAATGTTATGTAGAGTATGTTGTTATTCAATCAGGATTTTGCTAAGTTTGGTGTTATTAGTTTGTGATTTGTAAAATAATCTTTTATAAAAATCTTAATGAATATGGTGTTATTGGATTAAGAATTTTATAAAATCATAAGAATTTTTAAAAGTTTTGTTTTATTCAACTGAAACAAAAGAATCTATGATTATTAATGAATTCAATTGTTTTTCACACAACAATTTTAACAAGTAAAAAGTTAATATTTATACACTGATGTGAAAACAAGTTGGATTTGTAGAATCTCTAACAATCTATAGTTTATTAGATTCTAATTTATAAAGAATGTTGAAGATTTCAACAAAAGTGAATAAATGAAATATTTTTAAGGATTGTTAGAGAGTATTCTATATAGTTTTGTTGATTAGGGGGTGTTATTGGTTTGTGATTTAAAAAGAGTTTTAACGACTTAAAATGTTATGTAGAGTAAGTTGTTATTCAATCAGGATTTTGCTAAGTTTGGTGTTATTAGTTTGTGATTTGTAAAAAATTATTTAAAATCTTAATGAATATGGTGTTATTGTTATGGTGTTATTGTTGGATTAAGAATTTCATAAAGTCATAAGAATTTTGAAAAGTCATTAAAAGTTTTGTTTTATTTTTAAAAGTCATTAAAAGTCATTTAAAGTCATTTAATGACTTTTAGATTCAACTAAAACAAAAGAATCTATGATTGTTAATGAATTCAATTTTTGTGTTATTGGTTTATAATTTTATGCACTTTTCACAAAATAAAATCATGGAAAGTATGGTTAAAATATTGGAATTGTTTGAGAGATTTTACAAGATTATATAGGAAATCAAATCAACAAAATTATATAGAAAATATCTAACAATTCTTCATAACAAGATTAAAATATTGAGATTGTTTGAGAGATTTTATTGAAGTCATCAAAAATTCTTTTAAGTCATATGACGAGATCTAAAATCAGATTAGTTCTAGCATTATTTTATAAATATAGCATTATAGCATTATTTAAATGTTTTTTTTAAATCCTTGAGAAGACAAAAAGTTTTTTAAATAAATTTTAAATTTTAATATTTGGTAATAATACTAAATCTACAAAATGATGTGAAAACAAGTTGAATTTGTGAAATCCCTAACGATCAATGACTAAGTCAAAATGATGGGATCCAACATTTGTTTAGTTCTGGCATCATTTTATAAATATAGCATTATTACAAAAAAAGATAATAATAATAATAATAAAAATTTAAAACCATGAGAAACAAAACAATTTTAATATCAGTCAAAAACAAATCAAAGATTTTTTTAAAAAAGTTAAAATTTTTTGAAAAATTAGTAACAATACTAAATCTACAAAATGATGTGAAAACAAGTTGAATTTATGGAATCTCTAACGATCTATGACTAAGTCAAATGACGGGATCCAAAATCCGTTTAGTTCTCGCATCATTTTATAAATATAGCATTATTACAAAAAATAAAATTAAAAAATCTTAAAATCATGAGAAAAAACTATTTTAATACCAGTCAAAAACTTAATACCAGTCAAAAACAAATCAAAAGTTTTTTTAAAAAAAGTTAAAAAATTTGAAAAACTAGTAATAATACAAATCTACAAAATGATGTGAAAACAAGTTGAATTTGTGGAATCTCTAACGATCAATGACTAAGTCAAATGACGGGATCCAAAAATCCTTTTAGTTCTCGCATTATTTTATAAATATAGCATTATTACAAAAAAAAAAAAAAAAAAAATCTTAAAATCATGAGAAAAATCTATTTTAATACCAGTCAAAAACAATCAAATGTTTTTTAAAAAAAAAGTTAAAACAATTAGAAAATAGTAATAATACTATATCTATATAATGATGTGAAAAAACTTTTTACTAGCGAATCAATTTATTATCAATAATACTATATCTTTTAGATTATTTTAAATTAGTAAAAGAAAAGCAGAAAATAGAATTGGTTTTACCAAGTCTTTCTCAATCATCCCACGAAACCTAATAGTCTTTGTGCTTGCCACCGGATAACTTGGCGAATCAAGAAAGAACAGAGGAAGTTGAGGAACCCTACAAAAAAAACTAAAAGGTCAATTAGGAAACAAAGAGATAACAGACAGAGAACATTGTAGGTCAGATCAATTTCTTAAGAATATATGAATGATGAGCCAGCCAAATATTTCATCTAAGATTTATTTGCTTTTAAAAAAAAAACAAAGATTGGACCTCAAATCGAAGAGACTATTTTATTTTTCAAAGCAAGTTAGGCTTCAATTATAAAATCCAAAGTTGCGAGGTAAAAGAAAAAAAGAATTGTGGCGAATAGTTTGAAGAAGCAACAAACCTGGCTAATGTTCGTGACAATGGTGCGTATGATGTTGCTTGATGCATCCATGGTTTGCGTCACCACCTCGGAATCGGTACAGTACTGCGGGTGAGTTTCTCCATGAGCCAGAGATCGTGAAACGCAGATCGAGTTTGACGGTCTGTAAGAGATTAACAGAGCTTGCCTCAAAAAGAACAGAGAGACTAGAAAAAAGGAAGAACAAGGGAGGGTGGTGGTTGTTTTGCTTTCGTAAAATCATGGTTTCTTAAAGATGACTGTGCTAGCTTAGCTTCGAGTTTATATAGAAAAAAGGTTTCCAACAAAAAAAAAATAAAGGGAAAGGTTAGGTTTTCAGAAAATAGGAATGTTTCCTTTTTTTTTTTTTATCAAAACAGCAAAAGTAAATCATACGTAAAAAGTTACCGTTACAGTTAACCCGTTACTGCCTAACAATTTATTTGATGGGACTTGCGTCGTTTGCTGTGTAACTAGAGATTCAAAAATTGATTACTGTAGATTAAACCCAAAAAAAAACAAAAGCCAAGATTAAACGGCAAATAAGAGACCGTATCTCTGCTTCTTCTCCCAACGAGAGAGATTGGACAACTCAAAACTTTTACGTTGCTTCGATTCCAGATGTGACCTGAATCATCACTTGCAGTTTCAGTTCCCTTGATTTAGGGGTTTTCTTTTGTTTTACAAGCCTTGTATGTTACTACTAGTACATAAATTTGCAAAACATTTTTTTAATATACGATTGAATAAAAAAAAAGCAGATATTATTATTATTTAGGGTTTTTATTTGTTCGTGTTACAATCCTTTTGTATGTTACTACTACATAAATTTGCAAAACATATTTATCGTACAATTAAATAAAAAGCAGATATTATTATTTTATTTATCCATGATCACTGATTGACTGTGTTATTGAAAGGATACGTTTTAGAGTTTCTCTAATAGCTGATCTTGTTACACAGAAGCCGTCACAAGCAACTGAGGCTCACCTGAAGCTGCATATATAGGAAGAATAATACTATTTCAGCTCCATATTATTCTCTTCATGCCTTCATGGTCATGGTAGGTTTCAGCCTCTCCACACTTACAACAGTTATTTGAGCCATACTGAGAAAGAAGCCGTATTCTTTCCCGTCGCATCTTATCATACCAAGATTATATTAATAAATGAAGAGGACTAATTTAGAGTATTACTGAAGAGGAGAGAAGGTGGAGAGAGTTGGTATAATATAAGGTGCTATGAATGTTAACTTACGTCTGGAAACACTGTCGTTTCTTTGCAGTGGCAATGAAGGCAAACTTAAAGCAATGTTTATCAACTTTACAAATGCATAAATTTTCACAATCCAATCCAAGTTAAAAAAACGAAAATAATTGTAGAAAGATTTCAAACTGAGCTTTTGGCCTAAGAGAAATTGCAGATGCAGTACAGCTTGGTCCAATCTAAACGATTAAGAATTAAAACACCTTCGCTATATATAGTTTAGTCTAGAAAATCTCTGTTTCCAACTTTGTTTGTCAAAGTTATGACACGTTAATACTGATTACAACATACATACTTTTAAGCTAATGGTATTTATAACGTTAGCAATAGACATAGTAGCATTATCTAATTTAGAATTTCACTCTGCTTTAAAAGTCTTTTAATCTATAAATAGTGCAAAATTTTAAAATAGAAGGAAAAAACAGATTCACTTGTCTTATTGTAAAAAGAGCTATACTAATAATGAAACGCCCCCAAAATTTTTAAAAAGAACTAAATACAGTGGAATACAACAAACAAGAAGCTCATATATGTTTTGTACTTAATTTGTTGTTGTTCTTTTTGGTCTTATTCTATCTATATACACTAAAAAGCATGGAAAGAGTTTAATCGACCGTTGCACAAAAACGCCTTTTTCGTGTTACGCTCGCCACGGCCCACATGGCCTCGTGGGGCCCATTTAGATAACCCTCCCTCGTATCTATCAGCTGAAGATAATTCCCAAACTACCCCTGTTCTTAGCTCCATCAATATATATATCTCCATATATATAAATCCTTTGACTACACTGAGTCTGATAAAACATTAAAAACAAAATCTTGTTATAGAGAGGAAATTAGAGCACAAAATCCTCTGTACTTTTGTTTTATGGAAATTTTAAATAAATAAATCCTTATTTTGAGAAACAAATTGTAATTTGTTTTGACTAAGGAAACCTACCACCAAAAAAAAAAAGAAGGGTGAAAACGTCATTTAAAAGGAGATAAACAGTGGTAAATGATGCCATTGTCCTTCACTCTCTGAACTCTTGAAGTCTGAAGACAAAGAATAGAAAACATAAATCCTTAAAGAAGATTGCTCTACAACAACGAAGAAGAAGAAGTAGAGAGAGAGGAACGGCGCCGTGAAAACTGAATTCGTCACTGAGGTTGGTAATTTCCGAGTCTCTCTTCTTTTCTATTTTGCTGTTGAGGTCATATACTAGATGATGATGATGATTCAAAGACTGAGTCTTTTGTTTAAATTTTATCTAAAGTAACTGAAGATCCTTTTCTTTATTTGCTGTTTTGTAATTTTAAGTGGAGGAGAAAGAGTGATGGAGTCATCAAAATGGTGGTGGATTGGAAATCACAACACTACTAATTTCTCTCCTTGGCTTCATTCTACTCTCTCTGGTATTTATTTCTCTTTTTTCTCTTTCTCTGATTTTGCTTCTGCTCATGTCAATTTCTTACGTTTTTGATTTTGGTATATGTGTGTGTGTGTCTGTCTATTGAATTCAAAGGTATTTTGTTATGATGTTCTGTGACAATTGAGTAGTAATAAAAAAAGGTGTTTAATTTCATTGAGATTTTTGACATGGTCAAGTTTGGTTCTGGTCAAAATCCAAGTCTTAATTTTGGTCTATGGTCTCTGTGGTTTAGATCTTTTAGTTTTCTCTCAAAAGGTATTACCTTTTTTTTTTTCTGTTCTCTTGTTGATATTGGTATAGAATAGTCGTTAAGGTTTGTTGGAGAAGCTGACTCTCTGTTTTGGTATCTTATCTTAGTTTATGACTTTCTTAGACTAAAGAGTTAAAAAGTGTTGAACTTTATTGAGATTTTGACATGGTGAAATCTGATTTTGGTAATTGTAGAATTGGATGAAAAGACAAAGCAAATGCTGAGAGTGAT
>NC_025701.1:1114350-1145880 GCF_000633955.1 Camelina sativa | reverse complement strand
GATTCAAAAATTGATTACTGTAGATTAAACCCAAAAAAAAACAAAAGTCAAAAGAGTAAACCGCAAATAAGAGACCGCAAACAAAAGTCTCGTTGCTTCTCCCAACGAGAGAGATTGGACAACTCAAAACTTTTACGTTGCTTCGATTCCAGATGTGACCTGAATCACTTGCAGTTTCAGTTCCCTTGATTTAGGGATTTTCTCTGTTTGTGTTACAATACAAGCCTTGTATGTTACTAGTACATACATTTGCAAAACATTTTTTTAATATACGATTGAATAAAAAAAAGCAGATACTGTACTATTATTTAGGGTTTTTATTTGTTAGTGTTACAAGCCTTTTTGTATGTTACTAGTACATAAATTTGCAAAACATATTTATCGTACGATTAAATAAAAAGCAGATATTATTATTTTATTTATCCATAATCTCTGATTGACTGTGTGTTATTTGAAGGATGTGTTATTTGACGGATACGTTTTCGAGTTTCTCTAATGACTGATCTTGTTGCACAGTGCACAGAAGCCGTCACAAGCAACGGAGGCTCTCACCTGAAGCTGCATAGGAAGAATAATACAATTTCAGCTCCATATTATTCTCTTCATGGTCATTGGTAGGTTTCAGCCTCTCCACCAAGATACCACAACAGCAAAGTATCACTGCTTCACAACAGTTCTTTGAGCGATACTGAAAAAGAAGCCGTATTCTCTCACTTCCGTCGCATCTTATCATACCAAGACTATTATTAATAAATGAAGATTTACCAGAAATTAAGTTTATCGCATTTTCCAACGTTTTTGAGTATTTAGATTATTACTGAAGAGGAGAGAAGGTGGAAAGAGAGTTGGTATGATATAAGGTGCTATGAATGTTAACTTGTGTCTGAAACACTGTCGTTTCTTTGCAGACTGCAGTGGCACGTTAATACTGATTAAAACATACATACTTTTAAAAGCTAATGGTATTTATAATGTTAACAATAGTAGAATCTATAAATAGTGCAAATTTGTAAAACCATTAAGGCTCGAAGCCAATAACAGTCACCATTTAACATCCTTCAAAAATAGGGATTAAGTCTTAGAAAAAAAGCAGGTCCCAAAACCCAGTTTTAAACATGGTTTTCGGGTACCCACTTTTAACATGGGATAATTATCAAATTGGGGCTTTACTGGGCTTAAACTTTTTGAAATTGAGGACTTTTGTCCGGACTTACGAAATCAGGCATTTATAGGATAGGCGAAAAGTCTCTTTTACCCTTGTCTTCTTTTATACCCTTGTTTTGCCTCTCGCCGTCGTTGCTGAACACATCTTTTTTTTTTTGCATCCGACGAGCGACGACAATCTCACTTTTCTGATCACAACCATCGCTTCCCACTGTCCCGCTCGCTCCGTTTCCGTCATCACTGTCGCTTTCAACTCCATGAACACCAGTCCTAGTTCCCACACGTCTCCTCCACCATCACCGTATCTTCTGATGAACCCAGTGGATTTTTAATCAATGGTGTCTTAAATGTAGAATACTAAACCCTAAGGAGATAGTATAGAGAGAAGCCAAGGGTTCCAAAGCAAATCTTGGACATCGATAAAATCAAGTAAGATTTTCAGTTTTTCTCCAAACTAATTAGCNCATTTTTTTTTTTTTTTTTTTTTTTATATTCTTGCTTTCAAATCAAATCAAAATCTCCAATAAATATTCAATTCGAAAACCAAGTAATCTTCATCTCAATTTTATCTTCTATACTCTTTGGTCTCTTGTCTTTTTTGCTTAATCGAATTGTAATCTATGAGATTTATGATGTAAATTTGTGTTTATTTGAGTGAAGGAGTTTTCAAGCCAAGAAGCTTTTGCTTCACCGGAGAAGATCGACGAAACCAAGTGTTAATTTTGGTCTATGGTCTCTGTGGTTTATAGGTCTTTAGTTTTCTTCTCAAAGGTATTACCTTTTTTCTTTTCTGACTCTGTTTTGGTATTTTATCTTTGGTTATGACTTTCTTAGACTAGAGATAGTAGTAGTGGTGAAAAAGTGTTGAACTTTATTGAGATTTTGACATGGTGAAATCTGATTTTTGTAATTGTAGAATTGGATGAAAAGACAAAGCAAATGCTGAGAGTGATTGATGAGGATGCGGATTCTTTCGCCGCAAGAGCTGAGATGTATTATAAGAGGCGACCTGAGCTTGTAGCCGTGGTGGAAGAATTCTACCGTTCTCATCGCTCCTTGGTCGAGAGGTACGACTTGTTGAGACCTTCTTCTGTGCACAAACATGGCTCATCAGATTATCATGACAAGTCATCATCAACTTGTGATGATGTGTCTTCTTGGTCTGAGGTTTGCGAGACTCATGACGAGTACGCAGAGTCTGAAGTAGATGACGGTGAAAGGAAATGGGTTGATGATGAAGGTGAGATCGATGGCATTGTCGAGGAGATGGAATCATCGCAAGTCGGTTATGGTGAAGGTAATGGAGATTATGAGATGATGAAGGAAGAGATAGAGAGGCTGAGAGAGGAGAATAAGGTTTACAGGGGAATGGTGATGGAGAAAGATGAAGAGAAGAGAGAAGCTATAAGGCAGATGAGTTTAGCAATACAAATGCTTAAAGAAGAGAACTCAGAGCTCAAGAAACGTGTTTCTACTGTTGTTGCTGCAAAGAATAAGGAAGGTGATAGTAGTTCTCGGAGGAAGCAACAAATGTGGAAGAAGCCATTGAAAGGGTTGTGGGGGAAAGTAGTAGGAAACTGGGTCCTTCCAAACACAGATTCTACTGCCAGAGAGCTCATGACTCTTTAGACAGAGAGGTCTGTGTGTGTGTGTGATCAAGAACAGAAAGAAACTGAGGAATTTTCTTGAAAGGTTAAACATCTTTGTACTCTGTGAGAGGGGTAGGGTATACTCAAGTAGTAGTTAGTGTAATGTTTCATAGGATTACAGATTTACAGTTATAGCTAAGTCCATGAAGGTTTGATTTACATTATCTATATAGTTGGTTTTCCAAATCAATTTTTTTGTTCTTTAATATCTGCAAGTTCTTTTTTATGTGTACTATTGATGGTTATAATAAGTTGTTGTTACAAGTATTGACAATTATTTTTGCTTAGTATCTTTTATGTGGATGCGGCTTTGTAGAGAATATATGATAAGTCTTTTGATGACTATGAAGAACCCCAAAAAAACGAGCAATATGATAAGATCACATAAAAGAGTTTAGAGCCGTTTTCACCTGTCAACAGACATGACTGCCAACTCACAACTTCGGACATTTTGACTCTTTTTTTTGTTTTTAAACGGTGCAGATTCTTCAGTTGAGAATTTTTAAGATGTTATTTTTGTTCCTATCAATTTAAAGATGTTTGTCGCGGGGTATAAACTATGTAACAATAGAAACTGTTTTGGTGATAATAAGCTACTAATCTATCCGTGCTAGAATACGGGTTAAAATTTATTTTATTTATATTATAATTTTAGAATAAAATATAATTTATATAATTATTTTTTTTAAAAAATTTTCAATAAAACATTATGCAATAAAATCATATGCTAATTATATTGACTTGAAAGAATACATATTTTATAAGTTTTATATTGTTAATTTTGTAATTTTATATATGAAAAATGATTATGTTTGTTGTTTGTTTTTATTTTAATTTTTAAACATGTTTGGTGAAAATGTTATAATATGACATGTGCTTAGGTAAGATTTTATTTTTAATTGCACAATAAAATCTTGGAAATCATGATTAAATGTGATAAATTGTCAAGATTTTGTTATTTTCTATGTCTAACAATATATATTTTGTAACAATATATGAAATACTAAAGATTTTATTTTGGAAATTGTATAAATTATTAGAATATTTTCTTTAAGAAGATTTTCTGGGATATTATTTATATAGCTCACGGATTAAACAATTAATTTATAATATTTTTTTTAACCAACTTACATTTAATTTATAACCTATTTTATAATCAACTTATAAAAATTATATAATCTACCCAAAAAAAAGTTGTGTACTCCCATTTTATTGTATAGGGCATGTTTTCATAGATGGTGACACACAATACAATACTACTACTACAAACCATTTTAGTTAAAAATATTGTCTATGCAATTTTGTCGTTTCGTTCGACCGTATTAAACAGCACCTTTTACGTACACAGTTAACAAATGATTTTATGAAAGTAGTAATATTGAAATGCCATAGACTCTGCGAAATGTAGAATCTATATTTGTTTTTATATAAGCACGTTATCTAGCTTTGGATATAGATTGATCTAACAATATATATATGTTAGTACAATAATGTAATTAAACTCGATTGATAATATCAAAAACAATTTCATAATTGACTTCTTCACGAAGAATACAATGAAAGATATGATATTACTATTATCTACTTTCTAGTGGAGATTCTTTTAATAAGATGATTTCATACGTATTTATGCAGCAATGGTTTTTGTCTTTCTCTTCTTTAGCTACTCAATGTACTACTTCTTTTAATTGACCAATTCAAACAAATCCGCATAAAAAAATAAAATACTAAACTGAGAAACTACTAACGGGTTTATCAATGCTAGCTAAATTCACAAACATGCACACATAAAATAAAGGATAAATTTAAAAAAACATGAGGGGTCAAAACGTAAGAGGTGACTAAACTCAGCGGTCTATGTTTTTTTATTAGTGTGGGTGTGTGTAGCCGTTGTAGGGCTTTGGCGAATGGCAAGAAGACAGTCTGTCATCTTTATATTTTTCTCATTCAATGGCCTTATATTATATACTAGCAATCGATCCGCGCTACTCGCGGTAGTTAGATTAAGGTGTATTCCGAGTTTTGTTGTGTATATTTTTTTTGGTTTTTGTAAATTCATCTTACGTTTATTTTTTTATTTAATTTGGGTTGTTTATGTTGTTTTGTTGGATATTTTAATAAAATATATTTTGCAGTAAGTATAATTTAGTTTACTGTTTTTAAAGAAAAAATTGAGATCATCTTGTGTGTTTATAATGCTTTTAAAAAAAATTATTATTAGAAGTTAACATTGTTTAGTTGAAGTTGTTGTTTTGCTGTAGTTGTTAGTTGTTATTAATTTATTATTATTTTCTATTTTGTGGTTGAATTATTATTTAATATTTTCATATGTATTTTGTAAATTGTTGGAGTAATTTTTTTGTCAATGTTTTAGTGTTTGGAGTGAAAATGATTGTGGATTTTATTAAGAAAAATAAGTAAAAAAATAAAATCAATAACTTACATTCCTCTTTCTGGGCTATTTTTGTTTGTTTCATTCGGGCCCAATTTCTCTGTAAGACTTATAATTTGTGGGTTTATTGGGCCATTATTTATATGTTATTGAGTTGAAATTGATTTGTTCTTCTTCAAAATCCGATGTCCTCGTGAACAGATAGGAGAAGAGAAATTTTCCGATCTAGAGGCCTGTTTGAGGATTGAACTTATGTCTTTGATGCTTATAATCATTTTTTCAGTCATTCCTGTCGTAATTGTTTTCCCTTGAATTTTTTTTTGGGTTTGCGTATTTGGTTGATTCCTTGCTCGCTTCGCATCTGTTGGGGATATTTGGTTATCCCCTGTTGATTTCGTTAAAAGTGAATGTCAATTGGGTGGCAAATTTGTTTATATGAAAATATGTTGGCTTCTTTAGGTTTCCTAATTAAGTTGTGAGTTGTTTTGTGTTCTTGGTTGTAATTTTTTTTCCCGTTTGTCCTGTGAGCGATTTTTTCGATTCGATGTGAGTTGTGTTTTGGAGAAAATTAATTTTCTTGTTTATCTTGCTGTAATTTTATAAAGTCCGTTTGTTTTTTTGTTTTCTCGGTTGTCTTTTTCATATAATTTTGTGTTATGGTTATGAGGTTATCTGATTGTGGTATTCATATATCTGAATCATTTTAGTTTATTAAATGTGTGTTCATCTCTTTGCGTCTTTTTCTTTGGTGATGGATTTGTGAAGTGCTGCCAAATAATTTTAATTGATTTCTAGTTGTGTTTCCTTGATTATTTGAAAGTGTTGCTTGGATCGCCTTGTTTTGATATTTGAAATTTTAAATTATGATCAGTTTAATAGAAAATTTTAACTATATTATTACCACTAATAAAAAATTAGTATTGTTTTCTTATTTTAACATTTAATTTATTTTACATAATTATTTTTTTATTTAAACTTTCGTTAATTATGATTAACATGAATATCCACTACATGAATATTTTAAATTTATTTTAAAATAAATAATTGAATTCATAGGATTTAAAAATAGTGATGGATCTAGAGACTTTGAATGAAATAGTGTTGGGCCTACAGATTTTGGATGAAATTTAGTTAATCAATTTGTTATTTGTATGATTGTTTAAAGGGCTTATTAAAATCTGTAAAGCCCACAAAATTAAAGAAAAAGTAGCTGACGTGGCAGCACCAGAAATGAGAAAAGCTAACTTTATATATATAAATATATCACATGATAACAAAAATGACTTAAGAACTTCAATGGAAGAGTAAACAATATTATCGACAATCTTCTGGCCTTTTATCGTTAGAAGAGTTCATTCCATATTCCTATCTCATGAAAACATCTTTTAAATTTCTAACGTCGAATATCAATTGTTGACCTCATTATATAGACCATTTAAACATATCAATATCTCACATTAAATGCAAATATAAAAGTTTCATGAACAGTTTTAGTGTTATGTTGTTACAATGGGGTTGTACAAGTGCATCATCTGCCATAATAAAATTTCCTACCAATTTAAGAATGTCTAAATGGTAACATTTAAACCCGACATTAAATATATGTTCACTAATCCAAGTTACATTTTTTTTCTAAAACCTCATATGTTATTTGTAGATGTTAATTTTGTGATGCAACCTCACTTTAGTCTTCTAAAAAAAACATAGTGTACTTTAAATATGTTGTTTTTGCCATATTTTGGGTTAAAATTATTTGATAAAATTGATGAAGTCTCGAGCTTGTTTTATATATTTTTTTATCATGTTATAAAATTGTACATCTAGTTGATAATATACCTTATGAGATACTGCACAAATCACATGTCACTTTTTGTAACGCCTTACATATTTTTTTTCAATATTTTCTGACCGTTGATTTTTTTTTAGATGGATTATTTTTTCAAAAATGTTTTTCATAGTTTTCCCAAAAAAAAAGTGTGACCCTTACAATATCCTCGTTTTAGATTAAAACTTTTAAGTTGAGTTAAGTAATTATTATTTTTTTTTTTTTACAAGTGAAATTTAACAATAGATCTTTGTAGTATATGTTTCTTAGAAACTAATGTTTCATTTCATTTTTCTGTTTAGACTTTTATAAATACAATTACATAAATTATTTTTTTGCTTTACTATGCATTAAAATCTTACTTCCATTCTAAAACTCATTATCTCATTTTAAATTTTGGAATATGTTCATTTTTTTGTTATAATTTGAATAATAACATTATTACTAAAACAAATTCATAGTATTATTTTTACTATTCTAAAATTTCCATTTGTTTTACTTAATTCATTTTATACAGTTATTATTTTTATTATTTACTAAACAATAAATTTACATTATTGTTTATACTATTTTATAATTTAATTAAATTTAGTTAATTCGTTTATATTTATTTTCTACTATTATTAGTTATTAATAATGAATAAGCAATTAATGAATATTTAAAATAATATTTTTTTAATGAAAAATAAAGAAAAAAATATTGATTAGATGGATGATGATGTGGAGGAAAGAGAAGAGAGAAAAGTTAACTTTATATATATAGATTTTTGCACTTTAACACTTGGCGTGTCCACTTCTCGTTGTCACTGACAATGACCCCCCCTCGTTATGGATATAAATTCCACGGTCAACTAGTATACTCGTTTCCCTTTTTATTTCTATCAAGTATTTTTCTCGATTTACTTCCTTTTTAAAAAAAAAAAAATTAAAGAAAAATAAAGTTGGTTCATTGGATTCTCCGTTCCAAAGCATAAAATATAAACAATCCTACTAATTTAAATCTGGTTAGAACAAATATCTGTATTTACTTGTTATGAATATAGGTTGGGTTAATTTTGAATTTAGTTGTTTGTTTTGTTGTGGAAGGATAACGATTAGATTTAGATGTTTCTATTTAGTTTTAGTTAAAAAAAAAAAAACAGTTTCAGTTTGCATTGGAGTTGGTTTGGTTAGATTGAAAATGTCCAACCCTTCTTTTCAGCTGTGCAATGTACATACTGTTGTCTAAGACTAAAATATACCTCACATAAAACAACCGTGTCCAAGTGTATAATTGTCTAATGTCAACTGCTCAAATATAGAAGAATTTTCTTTGTAACTTTTGTATGTCTGATGATTTGGACCTCTAAACGAACCCAATATATATAATTGGCATTTAATCATTGTTTAGTCGTTAGCTACGTATTAATATCAGGTAAAGAATGTAAGATTAGGCTATCAAAGGATATTATGATCATACAACTCTATACTCACTTTTTCTTTAATCTAATGGAGAAAAAACAAAATCGTCTAAATTTGAATTTTTAATGCAGAAGAGTGAAGAATTGACAGCTATTTAGAACATGAAACAAAATGCCAGCTTATTTCACACACTACAATATTGTATTATAATTAAAAAAAAAAACGCGGGTAAGAAAGAAGGATAATATCGTAAATGCAGCTTAAAATCTCCTAATCAGACAAAAACAATCCGAAGTGTTCCCTGGCAACCCACAGCTGTTTCAATGGCATTCCCCGTAATTTAGTCATAACAACGAGCCCAGATTTAGCCCCGTATTTTTATTACTCCGCCTTTGTCATCCATAACCATAATAATAAGTTCTTCCATTTTTTTTCTTCATATATTTTATGTTTTTTCCCAGAAAAAAAAAAAGAAGTAAATAAAAAAAAAATATTCAGGAAGAAGAAAAAAAAAGCCTGTGTAGAGAGAGAGAGAAGAAGAAGAAGAAGAAGACGACGAAGTCAATAGAGAGAGAGAGAGAAAGAATGGCGGAGGAGACGATGGAGAACGAAGAGAGGGTGAAGCTGTTCGTCGGACAAGTTCCGAAGCATATGACGGAGGCTCAACTTCTCACATTGTTTCGGGAATTCTCCATCGTTGATGAAGTCAACATCATTAAGGAGAAGACTACTCAAGCTTCCCGAGGTTTCTTTTCTTTTCTTTTTTCCTCTGCTTTAATTTGGATTTTTTTTTCTCTGTTTTGAGAATACTCTGAGATGGGTTTTTGATTTGTGTGATTTCGTTTTGATTTTTTGGATTCTGAAAAACCCTAAATTTCTATATGCCTCCTCTGTATTCTCCGTCTTCCTCGTTTCCCCTGTTTTTTTTTTTTTTTTTTTTAAATATCTTTAATTAATTTGTGAACTCTGAAAACCCTAATTTCACCTGGAATTTTTAGGATGCTGTTTTCTGACATGTCCTTCAAGGGAAGAAGCAGACAAGGTGGTCAATGGTTTTCATAACAAGAAGACATTGCCTGGGGTCAGTCTTTTTCTTCTTACCATTCTTTCCATTTCTTGAAGCTGTTTTGCTTAATTTTCTGATACTTGAATGTGATGTTTCTGTACCTTAAAAACTATTTGATCTTAGTTGCACAGTTTTCAAGTTGGTTGATATCTCGAGATTGCTTTTTATCCGTCTCGATCTGCATTGTGCTTGCTTTTTGTACCTGTTAATTCTCTGGAGTTGGTTATTTAATTTTTGAGAGTTTTGCATGTTGTTGTTATACATTAAAATCATGTATCCATCGAGGTATAACCATGAATCTGATATTCCTGATTAGAATCTGCTTCATTGCTTGTTGGAATCTGATGACACTAGTTTCAAATCATCTATAGTTTGATTTCTTCAAACCCAAGAAAGCACATTGATTCACTATAGATGCCATGTATGGACTGAGAAGATCGATACGAATATAAAACTATTGTTTCAGTTTGTTATTGTTGATTAATAGCTACTATAAAATATGCTGAGCGCTTTATGGTGAGAAATTGATTCTTCTTGGAGAACTTAGGATAAATTGTGAAAGGTAAGCAAAAATGTGGTGTATATATATCATTGGTTCTCTTGATTTTACTGTGGCTTGTTTCTGAATCATTGCGTCACAACATTGACTCTCCTTTTCATGTTATGTGCAGGCTTCTAGCCCGTTACAAGTCAAATATGCAGATGGAGAGTTGGAAAGACTAGGTATGCAAAATGCTTCCGAGTGATATATGTGCCTAATTTTGTTGTTTCTGTATACCATCAATTTGTAGAGTGTTCTTGACTTTTCTTGCAATCCAGAGCACAAACTTTTTGTCGGTATGCTACCAAAGAATGTATCTGAAGCTGAAGTCCTACCCTTATTCTCTGTATACGGAACCATTAAGGATCTACAGATTCTAAGAGGGTCTATACAAACTAGCAAGGGTATGTCCCATCACTTGATTTCCATCTTCTTAATGCATCTTTAGTTGTCTATACCAAAGTTTTGACTGACTTTTAGGTTCATTTTAGGATGTCTGTTTCTGAAGTATGAGTCTAAACAACAAGCGGTCGCAGCTATGGAAGCCCTCAACGGAAGACATATAATGGAGGTGTGTGTACTTATTACAACTTTCCGAACATTCTTATTAGTACTTTACAAAAGACTTCTATGTAGAGTGTGACAATATCACATACTTTTGTTTCTTTTTGTAGGGTACAAATGTTCCTTTGATTGTCAAATGGGCAGACACAGAAAGGGAAAGACAATCACGAAGACTTCAAAGAGTTCAATCTCATATCTCCAGACTGGATCCGCAAAACCCCTCCATGTTTGGAGCATTACCTATGAGTTATGTTCCTCCTTACAATGGATACGGCTATCATGTAAGCTCTTGTTCTCTCATCTACGTTCTGGACTTTGCTTTTTTCAACTCAGTTATAAAATATCGAGATACATATATCATATACATATAAATGCAGAAATGCATGTTATTGATACTGTTGTATATTGGTTGCTAGATTTTTGATACTATCCTTAAAATGATAAATAACAGGTACCTGGAACTTATGGGTACATGCTACCACCTATCCAGAGTCAACATGCATTTCACAATGTAATTTCACCGAACCAAAGTAACGGAGGAAACGCATTGCAGGGAACCGCTTTGACCGAGTCTGTCCCACCACGTTTAGCCCCCCGTAGAAACTTCCCAACGGCTCTTGGGAACTATGGTTACAATGGTCTACAGTATCCTATGGCATTTCCTAGAGGGATGATATCTCCTCGCCTTCCTCTAACCACAGTTTCACCTGGATTTTCTAAGTACGGCACATCAATACCTTCCTCGCTACAAACTGAAGGTTTGCTTAATTAGTCCTAAAACAATTTGATTATAAGTGTACGCTCTAGTCGTTATGTGACTCATATCTAATACAGTTTCGTTGATGTTCTCAGGACCAGCAGGTGCAAATCTATTTATTTATAACATACCTCGAGAATTCGGGGACCAAGAGCTCGCGGTTGCGTTTCAATCTTTCGGTAAGGTTATAAGCGCCAAGGTGTTTGTAGACAAGGTCACTGGTATAAGCAAATGTTTCGGTAAGCTCGCTCTTGCTTTTCGTCATCTATCATCATCATGTTTTCCTTCCAAAGACTCTAATTAACGGTTATGCATATTCCTTTTCTTGCGGCAGGATTCATTAGTTATGACTCACAAGAGGCTGCTCAGAACGCTATTAACACAATGAACGGTCGCCAATTAAGCGGTAAGAAATTGAAAGTCCAGCTTAAGAGAGAGCAGCAGCAGCAACAACAAAGTAACAAACCGTTATTAAACGGTTTATTAAACTCGTAAAAAAACCACTGACCTCTCTTCATCGTTAAGAGTTTGCGGAGCGGTTAACGGCAAATCAATCCGGTTTAGACATTAAGATGGATCCTAATGGGGGTGGTGGATTGTTGGCCGTTATTAACATTTGACAACAAGTCTTATATGGTTCAGGAATTATTCTCCGATCACTCAGAAAAGCTGTATCTTCCTGCAAAAGGATTCTCCTCCACGCTCACTTTTTTTATTTTCTCTAAAATTTGCTTCATTACAATTTGTAATTTATGTATCATTGAAAATTCCATGTATAAAATGTTAAGACTATTAACCATTTAAAATTCATTTATTTAAACAGAAATATTTGAATTAAGTAAAAGTTTAGAGGGATTACAATTTTGTAGCATAGATTATGATTTATGACACGGTAACAATGTTAAAGAAAACGAAATGTTCAAGACTATAGATTGTAGTGTTCTTTCGTAAATACCAACTGCAAAAACAGGTGCATGCTATATAATTTTTAAAGGTTCAGATTTCATTATTTTGTAATAAATTAAGTTTTATATTAAAATCTCAATAAACAGCTCACATGTTGTTATTTGATAATTAAAAAATTAAAGGTCCGCATTTCATTTTAAATTTTATATGGTCCAAATAAAGGATCCACACTCCACATTTCATAAATTGGTAATTAAAATTATTTATTATTATATGATGATTACTAATTAAAAGGTCCACAATTAATAGTAATGAATGTATAATATTACTTATTATTAATTTGGTATTAATTTTAATTAATCAAGAAATTAATTCAGTGGGAGGTCCACCATTTTGTATTCTAAATATAAGAAATTCAAATAATTATATTTTCTTTACTTTTACTCCCTGTTATTACCTTCTTAAATAAATTAAGATATATATACATTTTTAGTTAATAAAATAAAATGATTTTGGGAAAGAAATCTAGTCATTTGGAAAATTAGAGATACAGTATATTGAAGAATTTGGAAAATTTTGCTAAAACCATAGAACATGTAGCCTAGTGTTTGTTGGTAGTGGTATTGATATGTTACCGACCGAACGCAAACCTACATGTGCATGTTATTAAAAGAAAAAAGAAATCCAGACATTTGGAACGAAATCTAGTCTATTGTATCTAGGTTTATATATATATATATAAAAACATTTAAACCCTAAAACAATATAAATAACAAGCAAAACAAATATGGTTAATTCAAAACAAATGATACATAGGCCACTAAATAAAAATTATTGGTGACTTAAATTGTACTGTATAACAATTACATCAGTTTTCTTACAAAAACAATACTCTTGTCTGGTCGATAGAAACTAGGTATATCATATAGGAGGAGGAACATGTACAAAAAGTCCGTCGAACAAGGGAAGTGTATGCCGCGCATATATTTTTAAAACGCTTCTCATATAGGCTATTTACTATTTTACCCTGCGGAAAAAATAGTTGAACGAAGACCAGCAAACGTGGCAACGAGCCATTCAAAGACAAAGAGCATGGGTAGTTTCGTCATTTAGTCTCTTTATCGCTTAGGCTTAGCCGTTGTTGAGACACTACTACTACCATCGCCATACAACAAAATTCGTGGGATTGTGAAAAAAAAAAAACTTTTTGATTATTGGCTTACATAAAAGGAATTGCTCTTTATAAAATGAAGGCTTAGAGATTCTCACCACCACAGAATCCTAATCTCCAAATCTCTCTCTCGAAACTCCAAAACCTGTGTTTCGTTGTCATGGCTTCTCACTCGTATCCATACTCTACTTCGTATGATTACCTACAGAACTTCTCCGACAACGATGAAGACTGGCCTGGACCTAGATGTGGCCATACTCTCACGGCGATTTTCGCCAACGATTCCCATCAGCTTGTCCTCTTCGGCGGTAGTACTGATGCCGTCACCACCGATGATTCCTCCTTACCCGCTATCAGTAAGATTTGAGTTTTCGTAAATCTTTTTAGGGTTTTTGAGATCCTCTCTGGTGACGGCTTAATTTTTTTTTTTTCTTGTCTTTGATTGTTTTCTTCTTCTTCTTCTAGGTTTAGGCGGCGTTACCAATTCGGTGCACTCTTTTGACGTTTTGACCAGGAAGTGGACAAGGTGATTGAAGATTTTATCTTTGGTGTTCATACGTTGATGTTTGTTCATACGTTGGTGTTCATATCTTTGGTGGATCTCTTTTGTAATATTTCGTACTTGTGTAGGATTAACACGGATGGTGACCTTCCGTCTCCCAGAGCTTGTCATGCTGCCACTTCACTTGGCACTTTGCTCATTGTTCAGGTGATTGTAATGACCATAATAATCAGATTACTCGTCGTGGTTGTGCAAGAGCATATAGATCTGGAAAGACGTACTTTTTTTTTGAATTTGATTGTCATAGCATCTTTCCTGCTGGATCGGTTCAAGTAGTAATTAAATATATAGTTTACTTGTAAAGAGAAAACACTTTGGTTGCTATAGTACTCTATACCAGGCCAGATCTGACACATGACTATGTTGTTTCGTTTGGCAGGGTGGGATTGGTCCATCAGGGCCTTCTGATGGAGATGTCTACATGCTTGACTTGACTAGAAATGACCTCAAGTGGCATAGGTGAGAGTTCATTTATGAATTTTATCTTTGCTCTAGATCTATTTCATTACTGAATATTAATTTTACGCATTTGATATAATCTTTTTTTCAGGTTGATGGCTCGAGGGGCGACTCCAGGCCCTCGCTATGGCCATGCTATGGATTTAGCTGCTCACAGGTGGATTGTCATATTCGGTGGGAAGAATGGTGGTACGAATTCCTCTATTTGTTTCTACGAAAAGGAAATTTTTTGCTTAACATTATTCTATTTAATTTTGTATATAAAAAAAAAGTCTGATTAAACATGCTAAAAACAAGTTTGTTATTTTTGTATGTGGAGTAGGAGATGAAGTTCTCTCTGATACGTGGGCGCTGGACACGCGGGAACCATCTGCGTGGGACAGATTGAACCCATATGGCAATCATCCAAGTGGGAGAATGTTAGTAATTTTGTTGATTTTAAGTAACTAAGACTAGTGTATAACACATTTTTGGTTTGAGTTAACTCTTCGTTGTTTAATATTTTTGTTTTAGGTATGCTTCTGCTACTGCTCGAGAAGATGGTGTTTTTTGGCTTTGTGGCGGAAGAGACTCCTCAGGGACGGTATAATATTTTCTTCCGTGTATTTAAGACATCTATTTATTAACTTCCCTTTTATAATTAAATAGGAGAATGGAAGTTTAGTTTTAAAAAGTCGAACGCATGCAAGAACTTTTCTCTTGTTTACTAGAAGAGAATAGCCTTTGAAATGAATTCTGGCATATATGTACACTCTAATGCAGTCACTGGGAGATACTTACGCGCTGGAAATGGAGAGCATTGATCAGTGTGGTTGGACTGTTGTTCCAGGCGTAGCTCCTTCCCCAAGATATCAACACACAGCGGTATCTTGCCTTACCACACTTGTGATATACACGAGATTGGCTTCAAATTCACTGTCTTCTAATCTTATCCTTTGCAAAAACTTCCTAAACAGCTTGTTCGTCTACTCTTTCTTATTAGGTTTTTGAAGGTACAAGAATGCATGTCTTTGGGGGTGTCCTGAACGAGGATAGCCTAATCGATGGTGAACCTATTGTTGCAGGTAAGTACTTCCTTTAATATTTCCATGTGACTCTCTTATCTTTTCTGCTTTTTGCTTTTGTTTCCCAATCCTTTTTATGTGCTTTAGCCAATATATAGTCACAGGTTGGATTCTCCTTCATTCAAGGAATCTTTTTGTTTGCAGTGCTTGATACTGATACTGGTGAGTGGTTAGATGTAACCCCACCAGAGACCTCTGCGAGTGGCAGCAAAAGACGAAATCAGTATCAGCTTATGCAACGTTGTCACCATGCTGCTGCATCGGTTGGGAACTGCATATATGTGCATGGTGGGATTAAAAAAGGTAATTCTTAAAACAATTTCAAAATACTGACATGCATTAATTCGAATCAAAGGAAATAATATTTTTTTTTTTTGCTTTTCACGTATTTTTTATATGGACTTTTCATATCATTGCACTTGTCAATTATGACTTCTATGAAGTTTCTAGATTTCATCTTCTTCTATATTTCATCTTCTTTGTGTTAAGGGAAATTAAAGTAACAATATTTGTGACAATTGCATTGATTTTATTCTCGTGTAGATTTATTGCTCGCCCATTGCCTAGTGGCTGAAACATCCCAGCCATTGAGTCCTGAAGAAGAAGATGATCCTGAAAATTGTAAGTTACCAACACTAGTCTCGGATGAAATTAATTAGATATATTATTTTTGCTTTTCTTATATTAGTCCTATGGATTTTGCATATCTAAGCACTAGTCAATTTGAATTTTACAAAGGTTGCAGATTTCTTCCTTGAGTTAAAAGTAACAATTTTAATTGTTTTTTTTTTTTTGGCAATAATTGCTCTAATTAATGTTATTCTCGTGTAGATATGTTGCTCGACGATTATGTAGTGCCTGAAATATCTAACCCTTCAAGTTCTGAACCAGAAGTGCCATCTATTACGAGGACGAAGTCATTACTCTATCCCACTTCTTTACACTCTTTTGTAATGTACGCAATTCATTAGCCCTATCTAAGTTGTTTAACCCCGTTCTTTCTTCCATGATGATATCAGTGCAAGCGAGAGTTCGCCGGAGATAATGGCAGAGCCATATAACTTACCTACTGTAGAAAATGCTTTCTATGATAATGCAAGTGAAGGATATTTTTTAGTTGATCATAATGAGAGAACTGTGAACGTCGAGGATCCGCAGTTAGTGCCACAATTCATCGAACCAAATTCTTCTCATCAAGCTCAGTTGCATGAAAGGGTATGATCTCTCTTTTCAGCATATATATATTTTCCCATCTCCCTGTACTTACACACGAACGTTACGTTGCAGATCATTTCGACACTTTTGAAACCTAAAGACTGGACAGTTCCTGCCAAAGGAACTTTTTTCTTGAGTTGTTCGGAAGTTATGGATATCTGCAATGCTGTGGAACAAATATTTAAGCAAGAACCAACGCTTCTTCAGCTCAAAGTTCCTATCAAAGTCTTCGGCGATATCCATGGTCAGTTCGGGGATTTGATGCGTTTATTTCATGAATATGGATCTCCTTCTCTGGAAGGAGATATCACGTAAGTTCAAGAAAGAGAGGATCTTCCTTATAACTCTTTTCTTACTGGTTGTGATCAGTTTTGCTCGCGAAGAGTCACTGAACCAATTGTATCTATATAAATTTACATGTCTTCAGGCATATTGACTATTTGTTTTTGGGAGATTATGTCGACCGAGGAAGTCACAGCTTGGAGACCATCATGTTGCTGCTTGCTTTGAAGGCAAGATATTTTTCTGATTTGACAATATCACCTATATGTTACTATAGCTTTCTTCTGTTATTGATTAGTTTTTGATGTTTACTGTTCTATCTTTTAACATCTGTCTCATATGCAGATTGAATACCCCGAGAACATCCACTTGATTCGTGGAAATCACGAGTCTAGTGCAACGAATCAACTTCATGGTTTCCTTGCAGAATGCAAAGAAAAAATGGTACGTATATATGTTCGTATAGAATATAATATAATATTTTGCTCCTTGTCCTTGGCTAATGAAGTAATAATCTTCTTCTGTACCATACCAGGGACAGGCCGATGGGCTCCAAGCATGGTGTAGGATTAATAAGCTTTTTAACTATCTTCCACTTGGTGCGGTGATTGAAGATAAAATTTTATGTGTGCACGGAGGAATAGGGAGGACACTTTGGCTCGACGAAATAGCAAGTATCCAGCGACCCGCATTCCCGGAGTTTGGAACAATTGTGTTGAAAGACACATTATGGTAAACATATATATGTCTCATCAACTATATATTTCTTACTTATTTTGGAAAGTACTGTAATAATACCATTTTTTTTTGTTGTTGTTTTTGTTTAAATATATAGGTCTGATCCAACCGCAAATGATTCTGTTATGGGTATACAATCAAATGCTAGAGGAGGAGGTGTTGTCACGTTCGGGGTCAGGCCTTGTATATATTTTCTTCTCTTTATTATATAAGATATAAAGCTCGATCACTAATGAACATAGTCGTGCATTGTCGTCATGTATGTGCAGCCTGATATCGTCAACGGGTTTTGTGAACGAAATAAAATCCAAATGATCATACGAGCACACGAGTGTGTTGCTGATGGCTTCGAACGGTTTGCAGAAGGACGGCTTATAACAGTCTTTTCCGCTACAAACTACTGCGGTACGTTTCTATTTTTTTTGCTTTATAAAACTTAATTTTCATATATATAGTTCGGCATGTGAATGAAAAACAATGTGATGAAATGAACAGGAACTGTAAACAATGCGGGAGCAATATTGGTAATCGGTAGAGACTTGGTCATTTATCCAAAGTTGATCCTGCCTAGACCTCCCTCAATCTCTTCTTCCGAAAACTGTCCAGAAAAAGATTGGATGGAGGTAAACTTCCTGTGTATTAACCTTGTAGAGCATATGAAACATGTTGTAGTTTGTAACTGAGTTTTAAGTAGTAGCGTTTATTTCGTGTTGAACTCTCAGGAGCTGAACGAGGAGATGCCGCCTACTCCGCCTCGAGGGGAGTCGGAGACAGCTGCATAAAGGCAGCGATTATTTGGTGTAGAGAAGAGAAGAGAAGCTTGCGGTTGATGAAAGCGATGAAAGTGTTTCATTTGCAAGCTGAACACCTGACCTGAGTGTACCGGAGACTGATCTATATATCATTGTTGTTGTACCTTCTCTTTCTTATTTTTTTCGAACCTTTTCTTTTTTTTCTTAATTTGGTATTATTCAGACTTGGAATATGGATGGATGTAGTTTAATGATCTAATTTGTCCGGTTTGGTTAATCCGAATAGGTTCCATAATTGAAGAAACTCAACCATCATTGTTGTTCTGTTTCAATTTCTTTTTTTTTGGTTGAGTGTTAACATCAACATTGAAGAGAGAGTGCTCAGTTATAAAGTAAAAAAAACAAAAGAAAATGTGAATTTTGGTTAGCATTATAATAATATCTGTCCTAAAAGAACAAAAGAACCTCGTCCCCTTCAAAGTCTTGAAGAAGCTACCTGACCACAAAGGCCAAAACCATCACATTCATCTTCCCTTTTTTTCTTCTTTAATTTATTTATTTTTCATTTTTCCTCATTTATTCTACATTTCTACTTTTCTGATTTTAAAATTTTATCTTTTAAAAAATCAATGGTTATTATGAGGTTTGAAACTTAAAAGCATATATTCCCATATTCCATCTTTTAGTATTATAATTGTGTTCATAAATATATATAGTTCTTATTTCTCAAATTGACTATTCCTTTATTTTCGTATAACAAATTTTGAACCGAAAATAAGAATTGTTTCATTTAAATTTTATTAAAACTTTGCGAATTGCATAGTTTGACAATAGATTTCACATCTCTTTCCTAAATAAAAACAACTTATAAGTTGTCATTTTCTGATTAATGTATTTTGTCAACAATATATCATTCACGAAAATGTTATCAACACTCTTCGATAAAACAGAACCGTCAATTTCCAATTTTCAATACGCAAAAAAAATAGTACACTTCATCCTCAAATTAATATAGAAGAATCCTTATTCACTTCTACAGAACCAAGTCACCTTAACGAATAAACGAATCGTTTCTTTCTCTTTAAGACTTTGTTGTTTTGTTTTGAAACACTCTGACTGACTGTGTGTGTCCCTCAAAAACTATAACAAAATATATTTTGACAAAAAAAAAAAAGAAAAGAAAAAAAAGCCCAATAATATATCAGAACGCGTAATTTACGAGATTACCCTCGCCACTCGTTGCATTGTGTACTGGGCCTAGTCTTTTGTGGGCCGGCCTTAAGCGGACACGGCGTCTGTAACGGCGGTACCATACAGTTATACTGCAGACACAGCGAGCTGCTCACCGGGATTTCCGCCGCCGGGCTAATCTGTATCCCCGTCAAAAAGTTATGCTGCAGATACAGCGTCTGTATACTCGCCGCTAACAACTTCTCCACGAAGCTCGCCGGAACTTCGCCTGTGAACCGATTGCTGTTTAAGTAGAGATTCTCTACGCTCGAGAGAAGCGGAGATATGCCGCCGGATAATCGGTTGTAGCTGAGATCGACGGTCGAGATCGTCACCTGATTCGCCGGCTGAATCAACCCGTAGAAGAAGTTGCGTTGTAGGTGAAGGTTTGTGATGGGGAAGGCAAAGATCCGACCGGGGATTGTACCGGTAAACCGGTTTAAGCTGAGGTCGAGGTAATTAAGCTGGTTTAACCGGAGTAAAACCCGGTCTACAGGTCCGGTTAATTGGTTCCAGGCGAGTGAGAGGTATTGCAGGGACGGAGGGAGAGACGTCGGAGAGACTGAGCCGGTGAGGCTGTTGCGTTTGAGATCGATTCGGGTTAGGGTTTGTGAGAGAAAAGGTGGGATTGATCCGGTTAAGTGATTGTGGCAGAGAATTAGACTTAAGAGCTCCGGTAAGGATCCGATTGACGGAGAGATGGTTCCGGTTAGCTGATTGTAACTCAAATCGAGTGTTCTGAGACGGCGAACCTCGCCGATACTCGCCGGAATCTCGCCGGAGATGAAATTCCGGCTGATAGCGAGAAAACGAAGGTCTTTGAGCTGCGAGAGTGTCGCCGGCAAAGCACCCATGATTCGACCGGGGACAATGGTGAGCTCGATGAGAGAAGAGAGTTTGCCAATAGCCGGGTTGATCCGACCAGATAAACCGGGTGAGCCGGCTCTAGGATCGCCGAGGTTGAGAGTAGTCACTTTATCAGCGTCGCAGTAGACGCCGGCGAAGCCGCATGGATCAGAGGTGAAGTCCCAGGACTGGAAGAAGTTGGAACCGGGCAAATCATCGAGGGATTTACGAATGGCTTGCAGAGCCAAGAAATCAACCGGGTCGAGAATGGCCTCGGTTAAGAACCCGAGTCGAACCAGAAACATGAAACACCAAATCAACTTGGTAAATCTCATCTTCTTCTTCTTCTTGTTCTTGAAGCTTATATTAGCCGTTGAATGTTCAAGAAACAGAGACTATATATATATATATATATATATACAGAGAGAAGAGAAGAGAAGAAGAGAGACAAAGCTGGCTGTAAAAAGCACAGAGCAAATTGGGTTTGGGTATTCTGATATCTCGTGAGAGGGGAAAAGTCTGGTTTATGTGGTGGAAATAAGGTGTTCTCGTGGGAGCTTCCGTGAGAGCTTTAATGGCGGAAGAGAAGATAAAAAAGAAAGGCTTTTTCGAGAGAAGAGAAAGAGTAGTAAACAAAATGGCTTGAGGAGGAAGCCAAAAACAACACACAAAGACAAAGAAATGAATATTCTTCGTCTGCTTCTTCTTGCTAGTATAGGAAAAAAAAAGACTTAGTCCATAATACAGTTATTATCTTCTGATACCGTGTAATTACTTACTTATATTGATTCACTTGTAATGCAGCTCTATTTATTGATATTGCAATACACAGAGAAGGAGGACAGACACGGTTTGTGGACCAAATTAATCTAATCAAATATACTAAAAGCAGTAAGTACACAATTATACGGTATTACATAATGATAATTATAATACTATTGTCTTTCTTATTCTATCACTTGTTTCTTGTTTGTTCGTTTATTATTTATTTTATTGTACTTTCTTTGGTGGCTTGTGATAGAAGACGATGTATGAAAAAAGGTCGGACAAAAAAATTTGATAAGAATGCCTAAATTAAGAAAGGTTATACATTTGGGTTGTGTCAGTGAGAAAACATGAGAAAAGGTGCCTCCTTTTTTTTTTTTAATCAGTGGTTTTTATGGGGAACAGGTAAAAAAAAATTTGGTAAAACGGCTGTCCGAGCCATATGTAGTAGTAGGTTCGGATTTCAGATGAGCAGGTTAGGTTCGGTAAGAGAGGTGGACTAATTTTGCTAAAAGAAAGTGTCGTCACGTGAGTTTTGTGTGCGTTTCAGTCAGTTTTCACTGTTTTAGTGAGTTGACAGCTTGGACGAGCGAGACTTCCGTGACACGTCAGCTTTCTGGTTCCATAATTACTTTCTTCTTTGTACTACCACGGTCCACGGCACCAGTCTACCACCACCTTTGTTTTTTAATTATTTATTTTTATTTTATTGTTTCATATTAACCAATATGGTCAATGTAACAGATGAAATCTTTAGTCAAAAAGGTAAAACGAATTCTCCCTCAATATTATATAAAATGTGTGTTTCTATATCCACTTCCAACAAATCTTGCGACCAAAAGCGTTTGTTTTAACTAGTTTAAACTTTAAACAGAAGTAAATATGTTATATAAAAAAAAAATGTGTGTCACTCGTCTATGATTTAGTTATTATCTTAGGAATAACTTCTTTTTTAAATTATATTATATGAATAAAGTTTTGATAATTTACGAATGTATGAAAAGAAATATGAGAAAGACATTAAAAAAAAGCTATGACGACATTTTAACATGATAAAAGAAAAAAGGAAAGATTTGTGAGATTGGGTACCAACAACTGTATAAATTATTTTTGACAAAGGTAGCTGGCAAAATTGTCCTTCCATTCCGTGGGCGTAAAGAAAGATATAACTCGTAAAGTTCGCATTATTTTTTTTCCCAATAGTAAAAAACCAAAGGAAAAAAGGGAATATGGTAAAAAATAACAGAGTACATGTTATAGTTCTCTAGTTTTTACTCGTTTGAGGATATTACAAAACTTGTTGTTTGTCAATAAAATGAGAACATTGTATGAATCGAGGCAAAAAAAACCAAAACAAAAGAAAATGGAATAGGAGCTTGGACCACAAGTCTTAGCAACACACACATGCATAAGGTCAACATTTATAACGCTTTACCCAATTCTTACATTTGTTTCACTACATACGCAAGCAACAAGATAGCTCGGTAAGCTTTTGCCATTTGGGTATTTGCCAACTCACCTCTCATCTCTACTTTTTGATGTTATATAATGTACATTAGTTTTATAAGTGTAACTACACTTTTCTGAAAGTAATAAAAAAAAATCCATAGCCGTGAATTGTATAAGACGTTTCGAATAATGATTTCGCTACTCATTAACACATATATACCTAACCATGTATAAATAAATTTATTAAAGATGATGATTTTGCTACTCTTCGAAGAGACTAGGTAGTGGACCAAAATTAGATTTACGAAAAGAAACTTGGCTTTGCAAGAAAGCCAAAGCAATAGGTTCCAATCACAATGAACAAAAATGGAAAAAAGTCTTAACCCTAGAAGAATAAGATGGTCCCACCACGAGATAATTAACACATTCGTTTTGGGACTCTGTGTTTGTTTGGTGTGTGTAGTCGAATCATCTCATCAGAGAAGGTGAGATCACTAGCTAGTAACCGACTGAAGTTTTGCGCTTTGACTTTTCAATCCGATTTATCTTTCAGATTAATAAATTAAGAACCCTATTACCAACCATGTTATGTATAAGAAATATCTAAAAAATTAATTAAGAAACCTTTGTTGAGTGAGAGAAACTAATAATCTTCGAATGATGGATGAAGAGGGATAAGATAAAATGATGACAAGAGAGGAAAGCTTTGTTACTTATTGTTGTTACACGCCTCCATGCCTTCAATTAATGTTACGTTAGTCTCTTTCACTTCACACTATCTTTTTTTATTCTTTCTATAATGCTTCATCGAGTGATTACCATAAAACACATGGCTTCACATTTTGATTCCACTTATAAGCAATCTATGATTATTGTTCTGCATCTTCTTTTCAGTTTGTTCCTAGTTCTAAGTTCGGACATTATATTAAATACATACCTAACAAGACATGCCCAATCTATTGTCACAATCATGTCCTGTAAGCCCTATGACAATAAAGTTGATAAAAGAGACGATGTACATTATTCATAATTCAAGCAAATCATTGTTGATTTTTCCCCACATGATCAAATCGACGAAAATGCTAATTAATACCCCTTTGCTTTACGGTTTAAACCAAAATCATGAAGCCACTAGAGTAGATCAGATTCAGAAAGATGCTGCTGAGAATCCCAACTTTAGAAGAAGTCACATAACCAGCAACGGATCAACCCTTACAAGGAGAAAGAAGTTAACAATCTACAAAATGTGCGTCAGATTCAACAAACGAGTTCTTGAACTTGGCTCACAGAGTCATTAGGCATCACCAAATTCATGCAAAAGAACATAAAACAATCACCAGTATCATTGTATCAACTATCAAGTATCAACATTACCATTCATACCAGGTTGGTCACAAAACACAACCTGAAGCCAACCATGGCCAAACAGAGAACTAGACATATATATGGACATGTCTATTTATAAATATACAGTTCAATTTTTACTCTTATAACTCGATTAATAGTCTCAGCAAGACAAGATCTTTGGCTAGGGACAGTGTACTAAAGAGGAGTGTCGATATCATCATGAATTCAGCCTTGATCATTTGCATAATCGAGAAACACATCGGTCTAATTTATATCAACTTGAGGAATTGTACCTCCAGCTTGGAGGATCTGTTGCTCTAACTGCAACAACATTACATAACAGAAGCAGAACTGTGAGAAGTAGCAAATGGCTCAATAAAACATTGCAGAAGATAAATAATTCACGAACAGAACAAGTAGGTTTCCACAGAAGTTTATAAAACTCACATTAAACAGATCCTGAAGTTTGGTCTTTAACATCTTATATTCATAATCCACCTGCTGCAAACACCTTAAACACCTGTATCAGTGTTAATTAGAAGAACAATTTAGAAATCAAACAGATCCAATAACATTTTTGTATGGACAAGCTAAAGAAAACATGGGATAAAAAGTGACAAACTTGTTTGTAAACAACACTCACCCTTCACGGTTCTGAACATCACAACATTCCTTGAAAGCTATACACACATTTTTTACCCTCCTTGCACCGACACTGGTATACAAACAAAACAAAAGCAGAGGCTAAGCCATAAAAAAAATCAATGTGGTTTGGTCTCTTAAGAATAGATAAGTTTTATGAACTACTGATATATACCTGGAGCTACTACCCTTGAGTTGATGCACCCCTGAATCCACCTGTTTGAAATCCACATGATCTGGCCGCTCCCTAATGCGATAATAAAACTCATAAAATGCTGTCATGTCCAACGAAAACACACCTCAAAAACGAAGTAAGGAGGATTAGAAACAAAGTTCCAGAAAAGTATTCAATAAAACAGAGAAGGGCAATAATAAGAATTAGTTAAGAGAAAGGAAACGTACAGTGATATAGACATGTCATTGATAAGCTTAGCACAGTCGTCAAAGAAGAGAGAGACAACCTCAGCTACAAAATCAGGGCTGCCTTCATCTTGCAATTTTCTCAACTCAGTGAACTGATTATCAAGATATCCCTTCACTCACAAAAAACACATACCAGATAAACCTCAATTTCATCAAATGCACACACTCCACACCTTAACTAAGCTTATATGATCTAACCCTGAAACTCACGTCTAATCTAATATGACATGAACAAGGAACCCTAACTTTTTGCAAGAATCACATAAGTGGTAATTATAATGAAAACAAACCTGTTGATAAAGAGAAACCATGTAGTCTTGAAATTGTCTCTGCAACTGAGCAACAACGATGGTGTTCATAGCTAAGTGTTTTTTTTTTTTACCTTAGACGAGATTTAGCAACTTCAAGATCAGTCGAAAACACACAACTCCGATCGAATCTAGATCAGAGATTCTGAGCTTACAGAACAGATCAACAGAGTTAACTGAACTTCCAACTTCGTAAGTAAGAGACTCGTCAAACTCCGATCCGTCGACTAACAAAAAAGGGAATTAAAATTCACGTTTCGGTTGACTGATTTTGACTTTGAAATATCTGATGATGTTGTTATCAGATTGGATTTACTATTAGTATTAGATTTCAAATCTCACAATTCGTTTTATGGGCCTTTAATTGATCCTAAATGGGCCGAACCCAGATATGTTACAAATAATCTGAATACTGCATCTTCTTTTTCGTTTGGTTGTTGGGTCAACAACTTCTGAATATCATCATCTTTTAGTTACGCGAATACCCTTTGTTATTTGATGGGTCCATCCAAATAAATGAAAACTACAAATTCGAAAGTACTACAGTTTGATTTTATATGTTCAAACTTATATGTTCTTGGTATGTTCACTTCAAGCCATGATATAATATACAACAATACTCACTTTAAGCCTATGGCGTCATCATCATAAATTTTGTATCTATTCGAACATTAATTTGCTACCAGAGATGAATTTTATCCAGAGCGTCAAATCTATTCCACCTTCGTTGACTGATTTTAACTTAAAAGTATCTTCTTCCGAATTACGACTTATAAATAAAAATTGAAAGAGAAACAAATTAAATATAATAAGGTAATTTATCTGTGGTTGTGATTCTTCACTTTTATTTGTTATTATTATTGAATTTGAATAATACAAAATTTTAATAATTGACGTAGAAAAAAAAAAAAAAAACAAGAAACAGAGCACAGAAGAAGCAATGGAGTCAACTAATGATAGTAGTTCAAGTCAAGCAAAAGCTTTCGATGATACCCAAATCGGCGTGAAAGGCCTTGTGGATTCTGGAATCAGAGAGATTCCAGCCATGTTCCGCGCAACCGAAGCTACTCTAGCAACCCTGAAATCGCCACCACCTCCCAATCATCTCGCCATCCCCACCATCGATCTCAAAGGAGCAAACGTGGTGACAGAGATCAGAGAAGCTGCTGAGAGATGGGGTTTATTCCAGGTTGTGAATCACGGCATCCCCGTGGAAGTTCTTGAGAGGATGATTCAAGGGATGCGCAGCTTTCACGAGCAAGAACCTGAAGCCAAGAAACCCTTCTACTCTAGGGATCACACTAGAGATGTGATTTACTACAGTAATTTTGATCTACACAACTCTGACGCCGCGAGTTGGAGAGACACGCTTGGTTGTATACCGCACCTGAACCTCCCAAGTTACAAGATTTGCCCGCGGTTTGTGGGTTAGGCTTTTTATTTATTTATTGATTATAAAAAAAAAATTCAAATGTTATTTGTTTAATGTTTTAGCTTAAGGACAAGTTAATTATGCAAATATATATGGCAGGGAGGTTATCTTGGAGTACTCAAAGGAAATAACGAAATTAGGTGAATTGCTATTTGAGATTCTATCAGAGGCTTTGGGGTTGGACTCTCATCACCTTAAGGATATAGACTGCGCCAAGTCTCAATATATGGCTGGCCAATACTATCCACCTTGCCCTCAGCCTGACCTTACCATAGGTATAAACAAGCACACAGATATTTCCTTTATCACCATTCTTCTTCAGGACAATATCGGTGGGCTTCAAGTTCTCCATGACCACCAATACTGGATTGATGTTACTCCTGTCCCTGGGGCTCTTGTCATTAACGTTGGAGATTTTCTTCAGGTTTATACATTAAAAAAAAAAAGTGTTGCTATTCGATCTTACTTCGTTTCCTCTATGGATTGGGTTTGATCTTTCTTTTTTTTATTTTTCGTTTTTCAACTGTGTGCAGCTTATAACCAATGACAAGTTCATAAGCGCCGAGCATAGGGTGATAGCGAATGGATCTTCAAAACCACGGACTTCAGTTGTATGTGTTTTCAGCACGTTCATGAAGGCATGTTCTCGAGTATATGGGCCTATCAAAGAGCTTCTCTCTGAAGAAAACCCTGCCAAGTATAGAGACTTCACCCTCACAGAGTTCTCAACCATCTTCAGGTCAAAAACAATCGACACTCCTGTGCTACACCATTTCAAGATCTGAGACGACATTTAGGTAATCTATCTAACTCTCCAACTTGTTCTTCAAGTATTTCGTGAAAAGGCGTAATAATATTTGTAATATTCGAATAAGGTAGACAATAAAACTGCTACTTCTTCATCTTTAAAAATTAAAGCCATGATGTAATTCAATATAGTACAGCATATATATGATAGTTTATATTTTCATCAAAAGTAACCAAGAGCATATGGTTCACTAGTTTGTTTTGAGTGAGTTGAGGAATGAGGACTCGTTCTATGAGTCTAGATCGAGAATAGTCCAACTTTCTTGGCATGCAATCTCCTGCAGTTGAACACAATTTTACATTTTTCAAATTAAAGTATGTTTTACCTTGTAAAATGTTTAGTTTTTTACCTAAATCCAAAAATCTGATGAACCGAACCGATCCACAGAATTATGATTTCCAAACAGAAAAATCATGCACATCTTGTTTCCCAATAGACATAGAGGGACCTTCTTCATTTCACCATGCTTGTTGGATGATACATCAAACAAATAACCAATCTATATGCAAGAACAACACTTACAACCTATCTCTCACCTAACCATTCCCGGTTTAACTAATTGAGTTCTCTCTACAAATTCTCCCCATTTTCCTCATGAGTATTGGTGAAAAACCAAAACCTTTTTCATCTAATAGATCAAAATGTGCATCCAAGAACTTCATTTCTCTCATCTCCATGTCCCAGTCACCATCAACCAGAAATTTCTTGTACATCCATCAAGTCCAACACCTGCAAATCAATCTCCTCACCATAGTCTCTATCTATCAAACCTAGATGATATAATCGGAGCACGAGTTTTCACTCCCTCCGTGTATTTCTATCGATCAACCAATACTCGAGAATCTTTGGTACTGAAACGGCTTCGAGATGCTCTCGCTGAGGTTTTAGTACCGTATTATCCACTCTCCGGTAGGCTAAGGGAAGTTGAAAATGGCAAACTGGAAGTTTTCTTTGGAGAAGATCAAGGTGCGTTAATGGTGTCTGCGAATTCTTCAATGGCTTTAGCTGATCTTGGAGATCTCACAGTGCCAAATCCAGCTTGGTTGCCATTAATCTTTCGAAATCCTGAAGAAGAAGCTTACAAGATCCTCGAAATGCCTTTACTTATAGCTCAAGTAACGTTTTTCACATGCGGTGGATTTAGCCTTGGAATAAGACTTTGCCATTGCATCTGCGATGGATTTGGAGCTATGCAGTTTCTTGGCTCGTGGGCAGCTACTGCGAAAATCGGTAAATTGATCACAGATCCTGAACCGGTTTGGGATAGAGAGACTTTCAAACCAAGAAACCCGCCAATGGTGAAATACCCACATTATGAATATCTTCCAATTGAAGAACGATCAAATTTGACGAACTCTTTGTGGGATATGGAGCCACTGCAGAAATGTTACAGGCTAAGCAAACAGTTTCAGTGTCGGGTTAAAAGCACTGCTCAAGCACAAGACTCAAGCTTAGTATGCACTACGTTTGATGCAATGGCTGCACACATATGGAGATCATGGGTCAGAGCACTTGATGTGGAGCCACTGGATTACAATCTCAGGCTCACGTTTTCGGTCAACGTAAGAACAAGACTGAAAGACCTAAACTTAAGAAAAGGGTTTTACGGCAATGTTGTATGTTTGGCCTGTGCTATGAGCAGTGTTGACAGTCTTATTAACGATTCTTTAGCTAAGACAACACGTTTGGTTCAGGAGGCGAGACTTAGGGTTTCAGAGGATTACTTACGGTCTATGGTGGATTACGTTGAGGTAAATAGGCCAAAGAGGTTAGAGTTTGGTGGGAAGCTAACGATAACGCAGTGGACCCGGTTTGAAATGTATGAGACTGCGGATTTTGGATGGGGTAAACCTGTTTATGCAGGACCAATTGACTTGAGGCCTACACCGCAGGTTTGTGTGTTGTTGCCTCAAGGAGGAGTTGAGTCGGCTAATGATGAACAAAGCATGGTGGTTTGCCTTTGCTTGCCTCCTTCTGCTGTTCATAATTTCACTCGGATTCTATCTTTAAATGATTGTACACAAATAAGTCAATGATACGAACCAATAGTTATATTGATATGTCAATCACATATTATATTATCACATGATTATAATCAAGTAGCAGTAGCTTTTATTCCAACAATAAATATTCAAAAACACATCTCCAAGCAAAATAACTCCCAGAACTAGTGACCAGAGAACGAATTTGAATTCATCTTAATCACTAAAAACAGCAGGAGATGCCAAAAAGAAAAGAAAAAACATTGGTGATGTGTTGATCTCCACAGACCACATGGATCAAACTGTACATAGATTAGGGCTCACTAGTAGGGTTTAAAACAACATGGAAACCCCAGAATCGAAATTCACTAGTAGGGTTTAAAACAACATGGAAACCCCAGAATCGAAATTTTTTCTTTTCCGTTCAAGGTTTCAACCACGCCCCATCGACACCCATATTTACCAACTCCCATCTATAACAATGTACATAAAAGAAGAAAAGGGACAGAGAAATTACCACCAAATCGGAGGAATCTATATATACAAACAAACTCCAGAAGACTTTTGACAACTATTTACCTGTTCAAACACAAAGATTACGAAGACAGCAAAGAGGTCAGGTTCTGATTACTCTCACTTAGACAGTAATTCATCATAACAGTGTCTGGAGGATTCACCGTAGAAAGACTTGAGACTCGAGGCCGTGATTGTGGTTCCGAGAGAGATTTAATCACCTACACAAGGAATTCATACCATATACCACTTCATCTTCTTGTAGTTTATCTGTGTTGTTGTTGACAATTAGATGATGACCATTAGTAACTTCTTTTTCAGGTGTTCTTCTTCAGGATCTGCTATTGCTTTACAGTGCTCCTCACGCAAAGAAAAACCAAAGCCCATAGGAGGTTGTCCTGTAGCAAGCATCTCTTCATTGACAGTAATATCGGTGCGAATAGGTGGTGTGGTAAAACCATTTGTGATCCGGGTTTCGCCGAGTGTACGGTGTTTGGTTGTTACAGATTTCTCAATCCACCCATTTGTGCTGTTCTTCTCTATTTCATTGTAGATCCCATTTACTGTTGGTAAAGAAGACTTGAATGAGGTGGTCATGTGATCCGAATCATGGAGATTCCCCGACTGTTTTGATGAACCTATTTCCATTAAACCAAATAGTTACTTCCACATGCCTTGAAATGAAACGACCCTAGTCTTGATCTCCCTCGAGAATATTTTATCTTAAGAACTGATGAATATGTTACTAGGGAAAAAATTCATAATTTACCCTCTTCAGAGCTTCCGGCGGACTCAACTGATCCAGGCTTAGAGTGACAGTTGATAATATCTTGACATATTTTTCCGTTAACTTGATGAGATCCCGATGCGGAGATGTGATAACATTTCATAGAAAACCTGTGTCAAACATTCCAAGATATGCAGATCAAAGCAAACTTCTGGGATTATAAAAGAGAATATTTGGAAAAGAGAATGCAGAGGCTGTAAATAATCACACATTAGACTTCTCGTCCAACTAGAAACTTTCATCAAGAAGTGCACAATCCACGAAGACAGCAAGATACACAGATTTTTTTGTCCAACATTTGGGCATACCTGTCTTCCAATGATGCTTTGGTGCTGTGGAAATGGTCAAAAACTGGCAGCAGCTTTTTCTGTTTTATTTCAAGTTCATGGGCTGGAACCTTTTCTATCTCAAACTCTCCACCAGTGGAACTAGTATCTCTTGGAGAATCCATAACATGAAAAGAAATCTAGCAACACATCAAGAAAGTAAA